>NC_089799.1:9633374-9695874 GCF_040412425.1 Macrobrachium rosenbergii
CTTCTTTGAAAAAAGATTTATGGAATATATAAGAGCATAGACATCAAGGAAAGACAAATTCTCCTTTGAAAAAAGATTTATAGAACGTATAAGACCATAGGCATCAAGGAAAGATATCAATTCTTTGGAAAAAGATTTATAGAATATATAAGAGCATAGGCATCAAGGAAAGATATCAATTCTCCTTCGGAAAAAGATTTATAGAATATATAAGAGCTTAGGCATCAAGGGAAGATATCAATTCTTCTTTAGAAAAAGATTTATAGAATATATAAGAGCATAGGCATCAAGGAAAGATATCAATTCTTCTTTAGAAAAAGATTTATAGAATATATAAGAGCATAGGCATCAAGGAAAGATATTAGTTCTTCTTTGGAAAAAGATTTATAGAATATATAAGAGCATCGGCATCAAGGAAAGATATCAGTTCTTCTTTGGAAAAAAATTTATAGAGCATATATAAGAGCATAGGCATCAAGGAAAGATATAGATTCTTCTTTGAAAAAATATTTATAGAATATATAAGAGCATAGGCATCAAGGAAAGATATAAATTCTTCTTTGAAAAAAGATATATAGAATATATAAGCATCATCAGGAAAGATAAAATTCTTCTTTGAAAAGATTTATAGAATACATAAGAGCATTCTTCAATTTTTTGGAAAAAGATTTATAGAATATATAAGAGCATAAGCATCAAGGAATGATATCAATTCTTCTTTGAAAAAAGATTTATAGAATATATAAGAGCTTAGGCATCAAGGAATTATCTTCTTCTTTGAAAAAGATTTAAATACATAACAGCATAGGCATCAGGAAAGATATAAATTTTTTGGAAAAAGATTTATAGAATATATAAAACATAAGCAAGGAATGATATCAATTCTTCTTTGAAAAAAGATTTATAGAATATATAAGAGCTTAGGCATCAAGGAAAGATATCAATTCTTCTTTGAAAAAAGATTTATAGAACATATAAGAGCACAGGCATCAAGGAAAGATATAAATTCTTCATTGGAAAAGATTTATAGAATATAGCATAGGCAAGAAAGATATAAATTTTCATTGGAAAAAGATTTATAGAATATATCAAGGAAGACATCAGTTCTTTGAAAAAAGATTTATAGAATGCATCAAGAAAGATATAAATTCTCCATTGGAAAAAGATTTATAGAATATATAAGAGCATAAGCATCAAGGAATGATATCAATTCTTCTTTGAAAAAAGATTTATAGAATATATAAGAGCTTAGGCATCAAGGAAAGATATAAATTCTTCTTTGAAAAAAGATTTATAGAATATATAAGAGCTTAGGCATCAAGGAAAGATATCAATTCTTCTTTGAAAAAGATTTATAGAATATATTCAAGGAAAGATATAGGCATCAAGGAAATGATATTATTCTTTGAAAAAGATTTATAGAATACATAAGCATAGGCATCAAGGAAGATAAATTCTTCTTTGGAATAGAATACATAAGATATCAATTCTTCTTTGAAAAAAGATTTATAGAATATATAAGAGCTTAGGCATCAAGGAAAGATATCAATTCTTCTTTGAAAAAGATTTATAGAATATATAAGAGCACAGGCATCAAGGAAAGATATAAATTCTCCATTGGAAAAAGATTTATAGAATATATAAGAGCATAGGCATCAAGGAAAGATATAAATTTATAAGAGCTCCATTGGAAAAGATTTATAGAATACATAGAGCATCAAGAAATGACATCATCAAGGAATTCTTCTTCTTTGAAAAAGATTTATAGAATATATAAGAGCTTAGGCATCAGGAAAGATATCAATTCTTCTTTGAAAAAGATTTATAGAATATATAAGAGCATTCAAGGAAGATATCTTCTTTGGAAAAGATTTATAGAATATATAAGAGATAGGCATAAAAAATCAAGGAATGATATCAATTCTTCTTTGAAAAAGATTTATAGAATATATAATTCTTTGGAAAAGATTTAGCATTACATCAAGGAAAGATATAAATTCTTCTTTGAAAAAAGATTTATAGAATACATAAGAGCATAGGCATCAAGGAAAGATATCAATTCTTTGGAAAAAGATTTATAGAATATATAAGAGCATAAGCATCAAGGAATGATATCAATTCTTCTTTGAAAAAAGATTTATAGAATATATAAGAGCTTAGGCATCAAGGAAAGATATAAATTCTTCTTTGAAAAATTTATAGATTTATCAAAGAATACAGTAAGAGCTTCAAGCATCTTCAAAAAGGAAAGATATCAATTCTTCTTTGAAAAAAGATTTATAGAATATATAAGAGCACAGGCATCAAGGAAAGATATAAATTCTCCATTGGAAAAAGATTTATAGAATATATAAGAGCATAGGCATCAAGGAAAGATATAAACTTTCCATTGGAAAAAGATTTATAGAATATATAAGAGCATAGGCATCAAGGAAGACATCAATTCTTTGAAAAAAGATTTATAGAATACATAAGAGATAGCATCAAGCATCAAAAGGAATAGATATCAAAGATATCAATTCTTTGGAAAAGATTTATAGAATATATAAAGGCATATAAAATGATAGCATCAAATTCTTCTTGAAAAAAGATTTATAGAATATATAAAAAAGATCTTAGGCATCACAGGAAAGATATAAATTCTTCTTTGAAAAAGATTTATAGAATACATAAGAGGAAAGAATGTCAATTCTCCATTGGAAAAGATAGGCATCATCAAAAGATATTAGAAAGATATCAATTCTTTGGAAAAAGATTTATAGAATATATAAGAGCATAAGCATCAAGGAATGATATCAATTCTTCTTTGAAAAAAGATTTATAGAATATATAAGAGCATAGGCATCAAGGAAAGATATAAATTCTTCTTTGAAAAAAGATTTATAGAATACATAAGAGCATAGGCATCATCAAGGAAAGATGGAAAAGATTTATAGAATATATAAGAGAGCCTAGATCATAAATGATATCAATTCTTCTTTAAAAAGAATTTAGAATATAAGAGCTTAGGCATCAAAGAAAGATATTAATTCTTCTTTGAAAATAGATTTATAGAACATATAAGAGCACAGGCATCAAGGAAAGATATAAATTCTTCATTGGAAAAAGATTTATAGAATATATAAGAGCATAGGCATCAAGGAAGACATCAGTTCTTTGAAAAAAGATTTATAGAATATATAAGAGCATAGGCATCAAGGAAAGATTTCAATTCTTCTTTGAAAAAAGATTTATGGAATATATAAAGCATAGGCATCAGGAAAGATATCATTTTTCTTTGGAAAAGATTTATAGAATATTTAAGATATCAAGGAAAGATATCAATTCTTCTTTGAAAAAGATTTAGGCATCAGGGAAAGATATAAATTCTTCTTTTTGAAAAATTTTAAAATATATAAGAGCTTAGGCATCAGGAAAGATATCAGTTCTTCTTTGGAAAAAGATTTATAAGAATATATAAATGCATAAGCATCAAGGAATGATATCAATTCTTCTTTGAAAAAGATTTATAGAATATATAAGAGCATTGGCATTAAGGAAAGCATAAATTTTCTTTAAAAAAGATTTAGAGAATACATAGAGCATAGGCATCAAGGATATCAATTCTTTGGAAAAATTTATAGAATATTAAGCATCAAGGAATGATATCAATTTTCTTTGATTTATAGAAGAATATGTAAGAGCTTAGGCATCAGGGAGGATATAAATTCTTCTTTGAAAAGATTTATAGAATATATAGAGCTTAAGCATCAAGGAAGATATCAATTCTTCTTTGAAAAAGATTAATAGAATATATAAGAGCACAGGCATCAAGGAAAAAGATATAAATTCTCCATTGGAAAAGATTTATAGAATATATAAGAGCATAGGCATCAATTCTTCTTTAAAAAGAAAGATATAAACTTTCAAAGAAAGATATTACTTCTTTGAAAAGATTTATAGAATATATAAAGAGCATAGGCAAGAAATTGGAAAAGATTTATAGGAAGACATCAAATTCTTTGAAAAGATTTATAGAATATAAGAGCATAGGCATCAAGGAAAGATATCAATTCTTTGAAAAGATTTATAGAATATATAATCAAGAGCATAAAAAGATTTATAGAATATTTAGTAATGATATCAATTCTTCTTTGAAAAGATTTATAGAATATATAAAAGCATAGGCATCAGGAAAGATATAAATTCTTCTTTGAAAAAGATTTATAGAATACATAAGAGCTTAGCATGAAATGCATCAAAAGGAAAATAAAGATATCAATTCTTTTGGAAAAAGATTTATAGAATATATAGAGCATAAGCATCAAGGAATGATATCAATTCTTCTTTGAAAAAGATTTATATAATATATAAGAGGATAGGCATCAAGGAAAGATATAAAGTCTTCTTTGAAAAAAGATTTATAGAATACATAAGAGCATAGGCATCAAAGAAAGATATCAGTTCTTTGGAAAAAGATTTATAGAATATATTCTCCATTGGAAAAGATTTATAAGAGCATAAGCATCAAGGAATGATATCAATTCTTCTTTGAAAAAGATTTATAGAATACATATATAAGAGGAAGATATCAATAGGCATAAGGCATCAAGGAAAGATACCAATTCTTCTTTGAAAATAGATTTATAGAATATATAAGAGCACAGGCATCAAGGAAAGATATAAATTCTTCTTTGGAAAAATATAAATATCTCATCATTGGAAAAATATCAATTTTTGGAAAAGATTTATAAGAATATATAAGAGCATAAGCATCATGGAAGACATCAGTTCTTTGAAAAAGATTTATAAGAGCATAGGCAATATATAAGAGCATAGGCGTCAAGGAAGACATCAGTTCTTTGAAAAAGATTTATAGAATATATAAGAGCATAGCATAGGCATCAAGGAGAGATATCAATCAAGGAAGATACTTCTTCTTTGGAAAAGATTTATAGAATATATAAGAGCATAGGCATCAAGGAAAGATATCAATTTTTCTTTGGAAAAAGATTTATAGAATATATAAAAGCATAGGCATCAAGGAAAGATATCAATTCTTCTTTGAAAAAAGATTTATAGAATATATAAAAGCACAGGCATCAAGGAAAGATATAAATTCTTCTTTGAAAAAAGATTTATAGAATATATAAGAGCATGAGCATCAAGGAATGATATCACTTCTTTGAAAAAAGATTTATAGAATATATAAGAGCTTAGGCATCAAGGAAAGATATCATTTCTTTTTTGAAAAAAGATCTATAGAATATATAAGAGCACAGGCATCAACGAAAGATATAAATTCTTCTTTGAAAAAAGATTTATAGAATATATAAGAGCATAGGCATCAAGGAAAGATATCAATTCTCCATTGGAAAAAGATTTATAGAATATATAAGAGCATAGGCATCAAGGAAAGATATTAGTTCTTCTTTGGAAAAAGATTTATAGAATATAAAAGAGCATAGGCATCAAGGAAAGATATCAATTCTTCTTTGGAAAAAGATTTATGGAATATATAAGAGCATAGGCATCAAGGAAAGATATCAATTCTTCTTTGGAAAAAGATTTATAGAATATATAAGAGCATAGGCATCAAGGAAAGATATCAATTCTTCTTTGAAAAAAGATTTATAGAATATATAAAAGCATAGGCATCAAGGAAAGATGTCAATTCTTCTTTGGAAAAAGATTTATAGAATATATAAGAGCATAGGCATCAAGGAACGATATCAATTCATCTTTGGAAAAAGATTTATAGAATATATAAGAGCATAGGCATCAAGGAAAGATATAAATTCCTCTTTGAAAAAAGATTTATAGAATGTATAAGAGCATAGACATCAAGGAAAGATATCAATTTTCCTTTGGAAAAAGATTTATGGAATATATAAGAGCATAGGCATCAAGGAAAGATATTAGTTCTTCTTTGGAAAAAGATTTATAGAATATATAAGAGCATAGGCATCAAGGAAAGATATTAGATCTTCTTTGGAAAAACATTTATAGAATATATAAGAGCATAGGCATCAAGGAAAGATATAAATTCTCCTTTGAAAAAAGATTTATAGAATATATAAGAGCACAGGCATCAAGGAAAGATATCAGTTCTTCTTTGAAAAAAGATTTATAGAATATATAAGAGCATAGGCATCAAGGAAAGATATTAGTTCTTCTTTGGAAAAAGATTTATAGAATATATAAGAGCATAGGCATCAAGGAAAGGATATTTGTTCTTCTTTGGAAAAAGATTTATAGAATATATAAGAGCATAGGCATCAAGGAAAGATATCAGTTCTTATTTGAAAAAGATTTATAGAATATATAAGAGCATAGGCATCAAGGAAAGGATATTTGTTCTTCTTTGGAAAAAGATTTATAGAATATATAAGAGCATAGGCATCAAGGAAAGATATAAATTCTCCTTTGAAAAAAGATTTATAGAATATATAAGATCACAGGCATCAAGGAAAGATATCAGTTCTTCTTTGAAAAAAGATTTATAGAATATATAAGAGCATAGGCATCAAGGAAAGATATTAGTTCTCCTTTGGAAAAAGATTTATAGAATATATAAGAGCACAGGCATCAAGGAAAGATATCAGTTCTTCTTTGAAAAACGATTTATAGAATATATAAGAGCATAGGCATCAAGGAAAGATATCAATTCATCTTTGAAAAAAATAATATAGAATGTATAAGAGCATAGGCCTCAAGGAAAAATATCAGTTCTTTAAAAAAAATTATAGAATATATAAGAGCATAGGCATCAAGGAAAGATATCAGTTCTTGAAAAAAAAATTATAGAATATATAAGAGCATAGGCATCAAGGAAAGATATCAGTTCTTTGAAAAAAAATTATAGAATATATAAGAGCATAAGCATCAAGGAAAGATATCAATTCTTCTCTCATATCATAGGAAAATTTGTGGGGCTGAAACTGCTCAACCATAGTGTTCAGTTAATTCAACATTAGGTATAATATTTTCCGAACTCGAATGACTTGAAAGTTTTATCACATCTAGAATTCACAGGGTTCAGTACGTTTTAGCAGCCCTCGGCACTAATTAACTAAAATATTTCGTCTGAATCATCTTTAACAAAGGCTTTACGATCGAACCAATCACCTTCCTTGGCATATTAGCGAAATCTAAATAATTTTTAAAGATCAGAAAATATCCTGAGAGTATAATCGGGTTTTTAATGTCTTGCACCTCCCTGTAAGACTGTCAGACATTACATCAGGGGTAAATGGCCTCTTGGGGGCATAATAGGATCGGGATATGCGAATAAACACAGGGAAAAACATCTGAATTTGAAAGAGGTTATTCTTTATTTCATCATGTCTGGAATTATGCCTTTAAAACAATCCATTTAGTGAATAACCGCATCGAAAACTCCAGGATTTCTGACGAGGCAAGAAGCGATTTTTCATTCAAGGGATTGACTCAAGGAGAAAACGTAATTTTTAAGCATTTAACTGCTCGTCAGAAGCATACTTAATCTCAACCCCCTTCACCTATTCCCCACCCTACCTCCTCCCATTCATATATGCTAGTTTATAATTCTTACAGCGACGCTTAGCCTTACTTATGAAATGACCATTTATCTTCTTTCCTAAAAGTGGTAATACATGCACGCCTGTTTGTCAAAACACACACACACAAACACAAATCCTACATACAACAGAACCCGAACATTGTTGAGCACATTCCTTCGATGTATGTGGAACGTTTGAATGTCGTGGAGATGCGAACCATTAGGTACACTTCAAAAAATAATTAAATGAGTCTGACGTCCTCGGGTGAACCTGCACCCATCTCCAGTTCCTAATACCTTCACGTCTCATCGCTGAAAGAACTCAAGCAAATATAAAATGTGACAACCTTTTGCGTAATTACAATCACATGTTTGATCTTACCGTGGACGGGAAGGAAGAAGAGACACACAGCAGCAGTTATCAAGGCTGGGACTCGAGTTCTGAGTTTTCGAACCCAAGTTTGGTTTCGAATTCCATCTTTCCACTCGGGTAGTAAACCCAGGATAGTGGCTAGACAGAGGAGAAGATCCGGGATCTTTCTCGTTAACGTGTTTGCCAAATCAGAACGTTGTTCATCTCTCTTTTCCTCTGTGACGTCACTTGCTTTCTCTTCTTTGCCAAGCTTCCTGACGGTGAAGAGCTTTGTGGAAGAACATTTCCTTGTTCCGTTGTCACGACTTGACATTTTCACTTGATTCTTTGGATCTGCATCTTTAGAAGGAAATACGATGAATACATTAGATAATTACCTTTGTATTACCTTATAAACAGCTTAGATTTCATTAACGTATAGAATGATAAAGAAAATCTCCTCTATAAACAGTTATACCCAAAAACTGCAAATTTGACACGTATGCTATTTTTATTGCAGATTTAAAACAGGCTGTTCACTAAAGTTCATTACTCTCGTGTCCATCTAATCATTTTGGATTTGCTGAAACATTATCCTTCTAAAATGAACATCTGTACTCCCAGCTTTCCTTTAAAAGAGAATTTAAATATCTCTCTTATTATTATCTTCTCTGCCACAGCTCGATAATCCGAAAATCTGCAAGCCTCTAGATATTCTGACACAACCGATAACATACAGGCACCACAAGTTCGAAGTCAGTCCCTTCACTGTCTACACAGAAGTAGACATAGAATATGTAGGCAACATTGGGGCACCACACCGACGGTTTCTGTTTGACAAACAAAACTTATTTGCGATCCGATTATTGAAGGGCGTTTCCCAAAACTCAACTCGAGTCAACAGTTTTGATGGATGCGTTATTTTGCATAATTCATGTGCTGCAGACATGAGCAACAGGTAAACACACATTCCTTGTCTGGACTTTCTAATTTATGTTATAGCTTCATCACTGAAAAATATTTAGTTTAATGCAGTAAGATTGTCACATAAATTCTAGGTTTTTTATGGCTAATTTCTCATTTCATTGATGGCAAATTTTGTTTCCATCAAGTTTGAGCATCGGTATTTAAGAATCGAGGAACAAGCTGTAATACTTTAATAACCAATAGGACTTGGATAAAGACCTGTCACAGAACTCCGCATTATGTTTCTTGATAATGAGGCTCGAATGAGATCCATCTCGGTAGCAATATTACGTACATTCGTATCGACTTTTTCTTATTCATTTGTTTGCGAGTTTCGTATTCTGTACTCATTCTTTCTTCAGTTGCATGAATTGATTACAAAGTTGTCCGTTGAAGAATTCGTCAGGGGTGACCCCATCATCAGTTTTACGAAAATTATGGCAGATTTTCCCTCCCCTGGCCGCATATTCCCGAGGTGTATATTAGTATTGCACCAGCCCCGGTTTTCTTGCCATGCCAGCAGGTTAAGTTAGGTTGGGTTAGATTAGGGTAATTGTGCTGCATCGGAGTACTCTGGGTTTAGGAAACGTAATGTGATTATTTTCAAGAAAATTCTACGGTTAGTTTTTAAGATATGGCGTCCATTTTTTTTTCAGGGAAAGGTCCCCAGCGGTGCAGAACTCTGTTACATCTCGGGAAAATGCCCCCGGGTCATTTGCCTAAGAAGCTTGACCTGAGTGTACTGTATTCGCATGGGACGTTATGTTGTTTAAGGAATGGAAGCCTCAAAGGTATTTTTCTTGCGTGAAGAGTCAGGTAAAATGTCGAAGACGAGAGCGTTATTCGGATATCACCTTTGTTCCTATTTAAGACAATTCTCCATTTACACGCAAGGATTGGTAAAACACGGTTCTCAAGTTCAGAATCCTCTTTAGAACACGAAGTTCTGCCGTAGGGGGCTAGTGCCGTCAATGCACCTCATGCGGTGCACTGTAAGCATTACTTAAGGTTCTTTTCACTGTCCCTTTGGGCCCCTAGCTGCAACGCCTTTTGTTCCTTTTACTGTACCTCCTTTCATATTCTCTTTCTTGCATCTTACTTTCCACCCTCTCCTAACTATTGATTCATAGTGCAGCTGCGAAATTTTCCTCCTGTTGCACCTTTCAAACCTTTTACTGTCGATTTCTGTTTCAGCGCTGAATGACCTCATAGACCCTAGTGCTTGGCCTTTGGCCTAAATTCTATATTCTATTCAATTATTCAATTCAATTCAGAACACAAAGTTTCTTTTTAAAAAGTCAAGCGCCATTTAAAGCATCGTGGATGGAGAGTACCAGATGTTTTAAATGATGCACAAAATTTTTTTTCATATCCATATGCTTGACATCTAGATGGGAAACATAATCAAGTTTAACTAGGATGCTTATATGAATGAAGGTCATAAAAGTATAGTTATGAAGACCGCAATTTTCACTCATCCAAACATGCAAACACCCCTAGCTCCTACCCCTCGTTTCTCTCTCTCTCTCTCTCTCTCTCTCTCTCTCTCTCTCTCTCTCTCTCTGTTTGCCCAGCAGTTTACAAACGACGCTACACTTAATATACAGCAAGGGCTAAATGGAATTACATGTGGTGGACGTAGCAGGCCGTTGCGTAAATCATGAGGTGATAAACGTCATAACTCCGAGGGAACGGCCGCGCGAGAACCGTTATCTCTGATGGGAAAGATCGGACGAAGACCTTGCATAAAGCTTTCGATTGCAATACATGAATTAAAGAAAGGTCGTGCTGCTGATTTTGCATTTGCAACGTTCAGATCTCTACGCTTACTTCTTATGTAATTCATAATGAATAATATTGTGGTCGGCGAAGTATATCAAAAAACTTTTCTGTACAGAAGTCGTTCAACACATTTTTTTTTTTTTTTTAGCAACGAAGAGGAAATAGATCTTTGGCCTGTCCACACTAGCGGGCATGCCCGTCGGGTACTTCCAGCTGTTTATATTTTCTCTCACTTCTGAAGCAGTGTTACCAGACAATCCCATCGTTCTGGCTCCATACTCGGTCGGTCATTATAGTGGAACGGGTTATGGGAACAGTGTTTGCCCATCGGGCAGTGCCCGCTAGTGTGGATAGGGCTTTAGGGACACTGGGCCGGGGCGGGGTGTTGGGGCGGAGAAGAGGATGGATTTGCCTTTCACTTTATTTTGATTGTAAGAATAAACAGAACTAAATAACAATATCACCTGGGTCAAGTAGGGTTTCTTGCAGACAGTCTTGTGAAAAAATTCTCCCAAGCCTCTGCAGTTTTAAGCAGAAATGCTATTTTCGTAGTTTTATTTTTTAAAAATAATATTACATTTTACAATGAATCTTCTAAACCGGATATGGAATCATTGGAGGTGAGATGATATATGCTGCTGAACCTCATATATACGTAATATTCTTTGTATTTCTCAACAAAGAAAGAAAAACAAATGCCTTTTTCGTTAAATATGCAGACATACCCTCCTCCATTATAGCCATTTGTGTGAATTCTAATTCTTACAAATATGTTGTTTTTGCATCGTTAATAATTTGTTCATCTTTTACAACAATTATTTGAAAATTTATATAGGCTAATCAGAATGCATTAAAAAAGGATACTGTATTTTATAGATTGAATTGTGTCAGAAATTTAAATAGTTTTCAGGCTTGTTACTTCAGACTCCTTGGATAAGAACATACTTGTTCCGCCATTAAAAACAAAAACTAGCTGCTCTTCGAAATGAGAAAATAACAGATAATTTGTACTTTCAGAGAGTCTTTTATTTCAATTATATTTAAAAATGTTATATAATATAGAATTTAATACCATGAGACTCTGTAAATATACAGAAAAACGTTATATGTTTAACTGTATGGAAAATTTAAGTAGTTTTTGTGTATTGCTCAAGACTCCTTGGATAAGAATATGTAAAGTCCCCACTCAATGGGTTTTCTTTAGTGAACCTCCCGTTTTCTACGGTGCCTTTTCTCCTGACCTTTATTTATGTAAATGTGCATTTATTACTTACTCATTTGTGCCCTTTCGTATTGTACATGTGTCAGAGCATTGTTGTGTCTAATCTGTTAATTTTTATTTGTCACGTTATCTGTATTTACCTGTCCTGTTTCACATTGAGAACGATTGACCTTGGGTCACCTGTATGTCCTTGCGTGTCTTTGTACTGATGTCCGCACGCCGCTTTATAAGCGGCCTGCTCCCTTAATAAACTAGCAGTCAATGTCTACCTGCTCTCACTTTTGCACCCTCTCACAGTGGTGACCCCGGAGTGGTTCCCGGAGCCATTAATGGACCCAAACGGCAACTTATTCTTAACCCGATGAACTACCCCACGCCCCTAATGGACTAACTACAGCGCTTCAACGAAGTGCTTGGGCGTACCGACCCTCGTCGGCAGATCACCGGCGTCCTTAGCGGACCCACACGGCACGCTACCAAGCATGTATTGACACGAGTGTAACTCACACTCCGAGTGAGAGTGCAGAAGCGAGCATGGACGCAGACATTCCCTCCCACATACAAATAACCGCGAACTTTGCGGAGTCTGATATCTCCCTCGTGCAAAACCCACTCGTGCCCTCCCCCACTCCAAGGCTCGCGCACTCCTCCACGCTGGTACCCGCTCCTCGCGTGCTGCCCTTCCTGACGGACCAACCGAGGTCCACCCTCGCCATAAAGCTGCCGCCATTCACACACCACAACCCGTCATCATGGCTCTACAGGGTCGAGGGGCAGTTCAGGTTGGCAGGCCTGACCGACGAAGTGCTGCAGGCAGACATCGTAATTAACGCCCTCCCGGAGGAGATTTACAGGAAGATCGCCCCGTGGGTGTCTGCCGCAAATCCTGCCACCTACCAGAAGCTGAAGGCCTCTCTTGTCAAGACCTGCTCCCTGTCGATCTCTGAGAGAGCCGCCCGCGCCCTCAACCTTGCCAACAACCCCCGGCACGACCAGAACCTCCTGGAGACGTGGAACGTCATCCAGGACCTTCTCATCCTACCCGGGACGGACAGCAGCGGCAGGCACATGGAGATGAGCCTGTTGAGGGAGATCTTCCTCCGTCAGCTCCTCCCGGAGATTCGGACCCAGATCTTGGAGCCTTACACCCTGCCCCTCGAGGACCTGATTAAAATGGCACAGCAGCTGATTGACTCCATGAGGGCAGCGAAGCGGGCATCCATGCCCACACACCTCATCAACTCCCTCCAGCCGGAGGAAACCGCAGAAGAGGAGATAAACACTGTCGCCAGAGGCAGCCAACCCATCACCAGAAGAAGCAAAGGCGGGGCCTTGCTACTGCCACGTCGGTGCGCAGGGCGCCTGGAACTGTGAGCCTCCCCCCTGCCCTTTCGCCCATCCAAAAACAGGGGTGGCGGCGGCCAACAGCACAGGCCGCCATGGCAGCAGAAACACCCGGGAGCCCCACACCAGTAGGTTTCTACATCGGTGACACCATCTCTGGCAGGATGATGCTGATTGACACTGGGGCCGTGCGCTCAGTGTTCCCGCCATCCAGAGAGGACTGCAAACGCCCGTCGGACCCGGCTGCCTCCCTGATCGCCGCCAATGGGCCCCCCATCCTCTCCTATGGCACCAAGCTCCTGTCAGTCTTCATCCTTGGCCGGAGGTACAAGTGGAGCTTCATCGTCGCGGACGTGAGGACCCCACTCCTGGGTGCGGACTTTCTGGCCCACTTCGGACTGGCAGTTGACATCGGCCGCAAACGCCTGCTGGACACCAAGTCCTGCCAGTCCCTTCCCCTGGCCACGGGCCCCAGCGCGCCCACAGTCTGTTCCGTCGCTCCACACCAGTACGCCTCACTTCTGAAGGAATTCCCCGAGGTATTCAAGCCCGAACTGCGTCAGGTGCCCGGGGCCCCTGCCAAACACGGAGTTTACCACCACATCAAAACAAAGGGGCCCCCAACGCACACAGAGTTCCGGAGGCTTCCCCCTCGGCGCCTTCAGGAGGCCAAGGATGCTTTTGCTGAGATGGAGCATATGGGCATATGTAGAAAGGCCTCCAGCCCATGGGCCTCCCCACTCCACATGGTGCAGAAACCAGATGGCTCCTGGAGACCTTACAGCGACTACAGGCGGCTCAACCTCGCCACAGAACCAGATCACTACCCTCTCCCAAACATGCAAGACCTCACGGCCTCTTTCCAAGGGGCCAAAATATTTTCTAAATTGGATCTTTTAAAATCCTACTTCCAGGTACCAGTAGCTCCAGAGGATATCCCCAAAACCGCCATCATCACGCCCTTCGGGTCTTACATCTTCGCCTTCTCCACCTTCTGCCTGAGGAACGCAGGGGCGACTTTCCAGAGACTGATGGACAGTATCCTGGGGGACCTGAACTTCTGTGTCTGTTACGATGACATTTTAATTTTTTCCAGATCCCACAAAGAACACCTGCAACACATCCGGAAGGTCCTGCAGTGACTGCAGGAGAACGGCCTCGTCGTCAGGTTTGACAAATGCACCTTCGGCGTCAAAAGAGTTGACTTCCTGTGCCATGAGGTATCCCCAGGAGGCGTCCGCCCACTCGCATCGAAGGTCGAAGCCGTTGCCAGGTTCCCCACCCCTACCTCCATCAGGGCCGTACAAGAATTCCTGGGGATAGTCAACTACTACAGGAGGTTCATCCCCGAGGTCGCACACACCATGGCCCTCCTGACGGAGATCCTGAAGGGGCCTTCTCCCTGACAAAGGCCGCCCTCGCCAAGGCAACAGCCTTGGCCCACCAGGACCCCAACGCCCCCTCCAGCTGACGACAGACGCCAGCCGTGGCCTGTGGGGCCGTCCTGGAGCAGGTCGTTGCCGGAGCCCCCCATCCCATCGCCTTCTTCATCAGGAAGCTCAGCCCCACCAAGTCCCGCTACAGCCCTTCACAATTTGGACAGACCACCAGCCGCTGGTCCATGCCTTCACAAAGCAGGGAGATGCATGGTCCTCCAGGCAGCAGTGGCATCTCGTGGCCATCACGGAGTTCACCTGCACCATCAATTACCTCCCGGGCAGGAAGAATCCTGTAGCAGACGCCCTCTCGAGGATCGAGCTCAACGCAGTGCAGCTCGGGATCGACTACAAAGACCTCACCCGGGAGCAGGCCACCGACCCAGAGGTTCCAGTTTACCGCACCGTCATCATGTCGCTCAAGTGGAAGGACGTGCCCCTTGCCCCTGGGGGGCCATCACTGCTGAGCGACATAAGCACTGGCCACCCCCGCCCGCTGGTATCCGCCTCCCGCCACTGTCTGGTTTTCGACATCATCCATGGACTGTCCCACCCCCCCGGCAGGACGACGGCCAAGCTGCTAGCAGAGAAGTTTGTCTGGCACGGCATACGGAAGGACGCGACGACCTGGGTGAGGCAGTGCATCAGTGCCAGACCAGCAAAGTAGGCGCCACACCGAGTCAGGGGTGGGCGACTTCCCCCAGCCAGGAAGGCATTTCGGACACATCCATGTCAACATGGTAGGCCCCCTTCCCCCATCAGGCGGGGCCAGGCATCTTCTGACAGTCGTTGACCGCTCTACCAGGTGGCCCGAAGCAATGCCCATGGAAGGAGCCACCGCCAGTGAGTGCGCCGAAGCCCTCCTCTCCAGCTGGATCAGCCAGTTCGGTGTCCCAGACCATATAACAATGGACAGGGGCCCAGCCTTCCTGTCTGAGCTGTGGACCGCCTTGGCACGCCTGCTGGGGACCACTCACCACAGCACCACCGCCTACAACTCCGTGGCCAACAGATTGGTGGAAAGGTTCCACAGGTCCCTGAAGGTGTCCCTAATGGCCCGCTGCACCGCCGAGAATTGGAAGTACCAGCTGCCCTGGGTCCTCCTCGGGCTGAGGACCGCCCCCAGAGCCAACAGCAACCGGTCCGCAGCAGAAAAAGTCTCTGGGGTCTCGTGGTCCCGGGCGAACTCATCACGGGGGATCGCCACAACCTGACGGTCCAGAGGCTCCGTGACACGGTTGGAAAGTTTGCCCCCTGCCAACGGACGTATATTGACAGGATGAGCCCCTTCACGCCTCCCGGTCTGTCCTCCACTGCCCACGTCTTCGTCAGGAACGACACCGTCTGCCCACCCTTAACCAGGCCCTATGGGGGGCCATTCCTCATGCTGGAGAGAAACAAAAAGGCATTCCGGCTGGCCATCCACGGGAAGAACGACTGGGTGTCGATTAACTGCCTCAAGCCCGCACTGTTGGAGGAGGACGTCGGCGACACCCCTCACCGCCCTACGCTGGCAACGTTGCCCCCACAGCCCACCCCGCCCACAAGAAAGTCGCGTGGCCGCCCCCATAAGGCCCCGGACCCAGACAGCGCTGTAGCCAACCGCTCCCGCACGCAATGTGGCCCCCAGCTGACATCGCAGAGCCGCGGCCCTCTCCAGCGCCCCAGCAGATACTTGCTTTAATCAGACGTTACCTGTGTCGGGTGGGGGAAGTATTGTAAAGTCCACGCTCAACAGGTTTTCTTTAGTGAACCTCCCATTTTCTACGGTGCCTTTTCTCCTGACCTTAGGTCGGGGTACCTAGCCATGTTTTATTTATGCAAATGTGCATTTATTACTTACTCATTTGTGCCCTTTCGTATTGTACATGTGTCAGGGCATTGTTGTGTCTAATCTGTTAATTTTTATTTGTCACGTTATCTGTATTTACCTGTCCTGTTTCACATTGAGAACAATTGACCTCGGGTCACCTGTATGTCCTTGTATGTCTTTGTACTGACTGACGTCCATTTGCCGCTTTAGAAGCGACCTGCTCCCTTAATAAACTAGCAGTCAATGTCTACCTGCTCTCTCTTTTGCATCCTCTCACAAATATACCCTTTACCCTTTAAAACAAAACCTGGCAACTCTTTGTTGAAGAAAAATATCGAATAATTAGTGTTTAAGGAGAATTTGTTTCAGTTAATGTTAAAATATTTTATATAGAATTTAAAACTTCAGGACAGTGAAAATATAGACAAAGACGAGATATGTTTAAATAAATGACGGTATTGAGTTAGATTCTTAGCGACATATTGCAATAATTCATGAAATGAGCAGGGGGAAGAGTTATGACATCATCAGCAGACAATGGTAGAGCAGCAAATTTCATGCCTAAACAGAAGGAACTGTTATGTGGGTTTCCTCCGATATGGTGCTGTTTGCTGTTTTTTCAAAATCATTAGATTTTTCTCAGGATTCCTTTTTTTTTCAGGTTCTATTTCCCTTTCTTTTTCTGGTATATATATGAGTTTCATCAGTTAGCTTTTTGTAAATATCAGTTAGCTTTTTGTAAATAACATTTTCGATCAATCACTAAATGTAATAGAAATTCAACAGTGGGGAAAATGTTCTCACACACACTGGCGGATCCAGTAAAATTTCATGGGAGGGGCTCCTTACAAAATATGTTGGTGTTTTTCGTCATCAATTTGTTCACCTCTCAATAATTTGACAAGGTATATGATCTGATAAAATAGTATTCAAGACTGAAATTAAATTTATAGTTTCAATTGCCAGAAAACTTTTTTTTTATTTGCCGAATATGCACACTTTATGCCATAAAACAAAAACTGGCAACTGTAATGAAAGAAAATTATAGGATCACTAGCACTAGAGGATCATTTCCTTGTTTTAGATTTGAAAATATTTTTTTTATAATTTAAGACTTCTTGACAGTGGAAATGTACACAAAGACATGTTTAAATAAACGAGGTTTCGATTTAGGTTTTAAGTGACATACAGCAACCTTTTATGACGTATGCAGTGGGAACTGTTAATATCATCATCAACAGCCGATGATATGACAGCAAATTTCCTGCTTACAAAAAAGGAACTGCGTGAGTTCTTCTAGGTTTATGGGTTGCTGTTTGTTGTTGCACCAAAGAGAGAGAGAGAGATATGAACTTCAACTGATAATTAGATCATTTACAAATATTTGTTCTTATTCTACATGATGATTGTAATTACTCCCAATAAAAGGTCCCTAATGTTCAACAACTGAGACTTCTGGAACCAAATACAGGTTAATTTACACAATAGTGTTGTATCAGTATGTTCCTAGCAAATCTTAAGTCTTCCTCTAGGATATTCTTTCAGATCTGAAAGCTTCTTATTCCAACAGAGGTTACTAAGTGAAAAAACATATTATAAAGTTCCACAAATTCATTTACTAGTACCTCTACGCACATCCAAAACATGCTACTGTAAGAGAATGGGGTTATCTCTTAAGCCAAGTTGCTGTGGTGTATTCAGTGTACAGTTGACACCCCAGATTCGCAGGCTCATGATTCGTGGGCTCACCTATTCGCGGATTTCTCTATGAAACATATATACACATTATTGGCGGAAATTTCACATATTCGCAGTATTTATCATAAAGAAATATTCACAGATTACTGTATTTTCATATAATTTTTGTGACTAAATGCACTTTTTGTGATCAAACTATTAAAATATTCAGGTAAAGCATTTTTAGAGGGTTTTTTGGTGCTTTGAACCATCAAAATAGGCAGCTATAAGCATTTTTGGAGGGGTTTTAAGTGTTCTTGAGTTTTAGTTATTCGCAGGGGTTAGTGGTATTCATCCCCCACAAATATCAGGGGTCGACTATATCTTGACAATCACGGTTCATCAAGAGAAAACCCAGCAACAATGCTGTGGCTTACAAATCAAGTTATCCCTTCATTTGGGCTTGCTGTCTTACCTTATCATCCTTTTGCAAGGCATAATGTAATTGGAATCCATGTATAACAAATTTATAACTGGATAATCCATCTTCATAAAAGTGGAAGGGACTGGGGAAATTGAAGAAGTTTGGGGGTGAGGTCAGGTGGGAAAAGTATAGAATAGAATATAGAATTTAGGCCAAAGGCCATGCACTGGGACCTATGAGGTCATTCAGTGCTGAAAGGGAAATTGCCAGCAAAAAAGTTTGAAAGGTGTAACAGGTGGAATAACCTCGCAGTTGCACTATGAAACAATTAGGAGAGGGTGGAAAGTAAGATGGAAGAGAGAATATGAATGGATGTACAGTATAAGAAATGAAAGGGGTTGCAGCTAGGGGCTGAAGGGACACTGCAAAGAACTTTGAGTAATGCCTACAGCTCAGGTGGGAAAAGAAGAAAATGGATAGAACAACGGGTTGCAGCTCAGGGTAAATGGAAATTGTAATGAAGTGAGAATTGCCTGTAATGTTCCTCATGAAGCACAGTACAAATATTACCTGGCTATCTTGGCCTCTAATCAAAAGCTCTTGTATCTCACTTCCACACAAGGAACTGCAATAATCTCTACTTATATACAGCAAAACTCTATTACAGGTCCCATTTTTATCTGAGCAAACAATATTTATCTCCCTTTTTCTACAAAATCAATTTCACTCCTTTTTCAATCAGATGATAGGGTGACAAAAATAAGGCAAAAATATAAGTCTAAAATATTTCATTAACTTGGCATACAATAAACAAATGGAATTATAATAAATAATGACTAATTATTGCTCCTTTCACCATAATGTCCATTATCAAACTTGGAATGTATAAACAGTTCCATATTACAGCTAAGAATGAACCTAGAGTATTGAGAATTATTTTTTCATGACAGTATTTGAGCCTCCAGTACAGAATGTGCTATATATATCATTATGAACCAAACACTGACATCTGCATAAATAACAATTGAACACATGAAAAAAGGTTCAAGAAAAATATAATTCTGGTAATATGGGATACACTAGTCCATGAAAGCACCAACAAAACTTATTTGAGAACCTGTGAGAAAGGAATTTCATGTTATTATTCTACTTTACTCTTCGATAAACAGCATTGACAACCTTGATATACTACTAAAGAGAGAGAGAGAGAGAGAGACTGGCTTTTTAATATGAGAGTCATAATCTTGTTAGGGCTAAGCACCAACAGAATGTAAAAAGAGAACCCTGTACTTCCAAAGATACATCTAACCTGAGACACACTACTGCACTTTAAAAACGTTTTCAACAAGAAAAAAATTATATTTCATACGCAGATACTGTATACATACAATACATACAGGAAATAGATCAGAGAAGAAAAAACTCCATCTACCACAGCAAACTTCCAGCCCAAGAAGAACTGAAGGTTAAACAAATCATTTATAACTAACTAACTAACTATCCACAGCAAACGGTGTTTCACCTCATAGGAAAAATAGCATCATCACTGATTCTTTAAGACCTGTTGGTTCTAAATCATCTTCGGAAAAGACACCTGGTTCTGGTTCTCAGAGTACAAAAACGACAAAAAGTAAAATAACAAAACTCGGTTGAAAAGAACTCTACAGGGGATGAGTGGAAGACTGTAATGTCTAATTTGCAAAACAATTCGAAGATGGTTAGCAACAATCAAGGCCCAGTGGCTCAGAATCTTCCATTATTGACTTCGCCTATACTTTTTTATGACTTCTACTCATAAACTTTGGGAAAAACTTATAAACTTCAGGAGAGGTATGTAGTGATGGTTTCGTACAATTGAAAAAATTAATTTTAAGCTGCTACCTTGTCCAAAGCCCAAGTCTACATATAACTTTAGTACAGTAAAGTTTCTGTTTCCTCAGGCATTTTCTCTGAACTATTTCTTCTTGGTATGTATTATGTACTCATATATATACTGTATACCTAAAATTGTGAATCATTTACAAAAAAATACTGAACCTATAATTATTAACGAAATGGCTTAAAAATTAAAAAATCCAATATTTACAAAATAAATAGTAATAAATTCAACAAACAATTCTAATAAGACATCATTAAACTGAAGGAGGAAAAGAAGTACTCAAAAATGTGTAATGGAATGCTCTTGAGACTAAAACAATCAAAACTGTGCAAACAGAAAATTACACAAATAGCTATCTACCATCCCAACACCCCGCAAAACACACTATGATGCCCAATATGTTTAAACATGGTTCATTACACGTCTTCACTAAACTAAAAATCAAATATCTAACAGCTAAGAAAACCATTAACATCTTTTTTATTGTACCCACATGGCCCAAGGGATTATTATGAATTCAGAACAGCATCTAACCTACACAGATCTTGTGAAAAGTAGATTACTGTAAGTGTTCCTAACACTTATTTTTGGCATCACAGCTGTTAGGAATTCTGCTAATAGAGGCTTACAAGTAAAAATGTATTGTTACACTTCATACTTTCAAAAGAAAACTTCTATAATCAGAAATTCAGTGTATTGGAAAATGCATTTTAGACACCCTTACAATTAACAAACCAAAAAGAAAACCTTCATAAACTCAACTATGTATTAAAGACAGCCTTGCTGTTAACAAATCAAATGTAAAATAACAACTTCCTAAAAATGTGTAAGGGAATATCTTTAATCAGGCTTACTTTAAATGATTTAAAACAGTGCATTACCTGTAGAATGTGGACAACTGCAGCTTTTTTTTTTAAACTCAATATTACATCAGTCCATAAAAATATTCTGTCATAAACAAATACAGTGTTGGTTGCAATGAAGAACGTATAAATTATTTGCTACAGGATACAAAATGCAATGCAAAATAATTAAAACTTGCCAACAAAACAATCTGACACAAAAAACTAAGATATATCCATCATAGTTCTTGGAAAAATGAAGCTGCCCAAAATGCAGTTCTGTATAAAAAATTACTTCAAACTTTTCATTCATGCTCCTTTTTAACAACTCTTTTTTTATACGTGTGAATCCAGACTATTTCTACTCTCAGTTAAAGAATATATTTTAACAAAACTACAATAGGGTTCACTAATAATAACAGCTAAGCAATATTCCATCATAAAACCGACCACTTATTGTTTTATAAAAACAGTTATATTTATACACATCCAACAAATATTATTTGCTGAATTTTTATATGAAGAGTACTAGGAACCTGCCTAGCTCCTAATTCTAAACCAGCAACTATTTCAGCTCAAATTATACCATGCTGTTTGAACATTACAAGGAAACAGCACCTATTAGTACAGTGTTAATTTAAAAGTTACTATCTATATAGCAGCAAGTAAAGTCCAACATATTTCCAATCTCAAAAAATTTCATTTTAAAAACCTAAGCAGCCTCTTCCATGTTTTAAGTACAAATATTACAAATCTTTTAAAATTCTATACAAAAATAAATTTGTAATGACACTAAAATATTCATATTTTATCTAATCACAGAGAGTTTATCTTGAGTGATGGAGAACTGCTCTCGCCTCCTTGCATCCACTTCTCGTGCTTTGCTATATAAAAGAACTCCCGCAATCACAACCCCAGTTCCAACACCACTCCAGAGTGTTACTGGGTTACCAAATAACAGCACAGACAGCCAGATTAAAAACGCTCTCTTCGTTGTATTTGCTACACTGCAAGAGACAGGAGCAGTAGTTTCAATTAGTATCTTATGCACATACACTGTTCCACCATATAAAATTAACATCAAGGAAGATAAAAATATACTGTATGATTATTCTGACTGCTAAGGTTCACATCAGACTTACCAAACTATTTTTAATTTGTCATGCTCCAGTTAAATTTCATAAAGCAGACCCACGTATCTACTAACCTAATGCCTTTAAACATTCTAATTCTTCCATGAATAAACAATTACTTACTAGCTATCAACACTTACAGATGGTCTAAAAAAATGTTTAAGTTGGCTGGTATCAGTGTAATGATAACAGAAAATGCTAATGGCCCTTTCCATTCGCCCTGGAGGAGGGTAGTGCCATCAGTGCACCTTATGCTGTGCACTGTAGGCATTACTTAAGGTTCTTTACAGTGTCCCTTCAGCCCCTAGCTGCAACCCTTTTCATTCCTTTTACTGTACTTCCGTTCATATTCTCCTTCTTCCATCGTACTTTCCACCCTCTCCTAATAATTGTTTCATAGTGCAACATGTTGCAAGGTTTTCCTCCTGTTACACCTTTAAAATCTTAATACTCTCAATTTCTCTTTCAGTATTGAATGACCTCATAGGTCCCAGTGCTTGGCCCTTGGTCTAAATTTTATATTCCTTTCCTTCCTAGAGCTTTCCACTATGATAGAGTGGACGGCCCATACTAAATTAAAAACAATATTTTTTATGTTTGGCCACCATGAATGCATCTACTGTTCACTGTGTGTTATGAATTTTAAGGTGATATGAACTTTAACCAATTGCAAGCCAAAGGTAAATGAATACAAAACTGCACAAGGATTTGTTGCATCTTAACCTCATCAATCACATAAGAGTCCTCATTCACAGTCTTGAATGTACTTAGACATACTATCATGAAAGAGGAAACACACATGCAATACAAGGACTGTAAAAGAGATAAAAAAATAAATAATTAATGGAATTCTCTAAAGAAAACTGAGAGGTGAAGGTCTGAGAACAAAAATAGCTCTCAGCACTGCAGACACACACATATACAGGCCCTGATGACTGCTCAGAATCTAGGAATTCACCCAAGCATGTGCAATGATGAATGCCAATTACATTCGTTAGATACTAATTTTGTGACCACAAACTAGGCTTACTATTAGTGAAAGGTTTACTGTGAAGCATAATGAAAGTTGCAGAATATATAAAAACATATTTCTTGTGACAGACAGGGCTTATATTATTATTATTAAAGTAGTTTAACCAGAACACTGAGCTGACTTTCAGCTCTCATAGGGCTGGCCGGCAGGGCCTATAAAGACAACAGAATAATTCTAACAGATGGTTTTTGGGACTACCTACAATGATCTAGTGTAATATGAAAGATGTGACCCCACAAAGGTAATGAACACAGTATCTGTAAGAGATATGTTCTGCTGTAAGCCATGAAATCTGAGAAAGACATACAACTTCTAACCTAGAAGCAGTCTGATATTATGCCAAAAGTTTACAGTTTTTTTCTGCAATAAGTACCATTTTGTCTTAAACTGAATAAATCTGCTTCCAAGAAGGGTAGATAGAGAGAAAACAATTGCAGAACTAAACACTGAGAATAAACAAGAGACATGCAGAAAACCTGAGGTACAACATATAATATTGGAGAATGCCCAGTAGATATCTGGCTATACAGTAATGAGGATGACAAAATTGTTATAATCCAACCCTTAAAAAAATAATGGTGGTGGAAGTACCACCTGAGTCACAAATAAGAAAATAATGGGCAAGTCAGTAGCTAACATGAACAATTATAACCAAAAAGTGATAAACTCTACCACCATGTAGTAACAAATAAGCAGATAACAGTAGCCTGTGACCTGCCAAAGAGAATTGCTTTTACATACTCTGATGGGGGAAAGAGCAACAATGCTTTTTATCTGATGCCCCATTAACACACAATTTCTTCAATCTCTCATACTATCATGCTAGACCATGACAACAGATGCTTTATCTCCCTGAAAATACTGTATATGCTAAGCTGGTCCATATTTACCCAAGTTTCCACTTAACCCATACAGCAACCACCAGACTCTCCAGAGTCAATGTAAGCAGCCTAAAATTTTTAAATGTTTGATAAATACATAATTAATGTAGGTAAATGTTGAGGAGAGCCTTTCAGAGCAAAAGCGTCTCTGGCAACTCCAAAAACTAGCCTCAGTGGCCAAGCATATAAACTTTTGAAATCAAATATCATACAACAAAGGTAATTAAGAAAGCAGCATGAACACAACTACACTGTTTTTTCTTCCTTATTTCTGCTTTCTACAAAGTTATATCACGGAAAGCAAAATGCGGCACACAGCAGCCGCTTCAGAGAGAAAACAGGTTAAAAATTGCAAAGTTATCAGCATAATGAAAATTTAATTTTTTCTTGAAGATCTTCTTTGAAGACCTCTTAAAGAAAAATTCCACTCCACGAGGTCAAAAGGAAAATTCACTTCAAAGCTTTTGCAACCACAACAACATCACTGTAGGGAAGATGAAGTGTCCCTTGCATAAATAGACAAGTTGGCCTTAGAAACACTGCATCTTGAAACTTGTGCTAGGAGTTTACATGACCTCTCTTGTTTGAGGTGTTACCTCATGCTTAATACCAGCTACAACTAAAAGAACTGAAATTATTGTTTTTCCGTTTATCTTTATTGCCTGCCTAGATCAGTATGAAACAAATTTACTTCCTTTAAAGTCTGGTGTTTTTCTGAAAACTAGCTGATATTACAGTACCAAGAATGGATGCGTTATGAATTACAGTATGTTTTTGTCCTAAACCTAAATGGCTGTTTATCACCTAAGACGAATCGGTCATTTAGTTTGGGACACTGGGTATCAACCTGCCCAGGATGATGGTCACCAAAGGGTCATCTTGACAGTCATTTTCAGATATACCGTGTAGTAAATACAGTAAACCCCCCGTATTCGCGTTCTCATGATTCGCGGACTCACGGATTTCTCTTTGGAATGTATCTACCCATTATTTGTGGAAAATTCGCCCATTTGTGGAAATTTCACTAAGAAATATTCACTAAATATGATATTTTATGATAAAATAAAGTTTGTTCATACTTACCTGGCAGATATATATATAGCTGTATTCTCCGAAAGGGACCGACAGAAATTCAAAAACTTCACGGCTGCGCCAGTTGGACCAGAGTGGTTAGTACCCATTCCGCCCGCTGGGAAGGCGGTATCAGGAACTCATTCCATTTTCTATTCAGATTTTCTAGAATCTAGAACTACTGTCTCCTGAGGGAGGAGGGTGGTACTATGATTATATATATCTGCCAGGTAAGTATGAACAAACTTTATTTTATCATAAAAATATCATTTTTGTTCATGACACTTACCTGACAGATATATATATGGCTGAATCCCACCATTGGAGGTGGGAAGAGACAGAATAAGTTTAGGAAACAAACATATGTAGGCGATTGGCGCCTTGGTTCCTTACCTGTTAGCATTGCTGACTTAATTGATTACTGTCACCCAAGTCTGCTTCTGCTTTACTAGAGACTCCAGCGGTAGGGACCTATAAAGCTGGTGAAATCTAGATGATCTGTCAGCAGGCGAGACCACAATGTGACTAGACCATATGACCTTACTGTGAGGCAAGCGACAAACAGAAACAACCACCTGACCAAGCCTAGTTCGTCATGAATAAATAACATAAACTAAGGACTGGGACGACCACCACTGGTGGAGACCCAACAACCATAAAAAACAACACATCTAATATATTTAAAAACACACATAAACAAAACTAAAGGAGGGATGATGAGTCGCTTTCTGCCCCAAGATCATATTTGCGAAGCGTAAGGCCCCAGCCCCAAATTCTCATGGGGCGTCTTTGCTTCCGTAAGATAAAGAAGAAGCGAAGACAGGGTGCTTAGCCAAAAGTGGCAACCAGAATGTCACTGAGACTGGTTTTTCTGGAAAGCCACTGAGGTAACAATGGCTCTCACTTAGTGAGCCTTGACCTTCAAAGATCTCAAATCCTCATCTAGCACTGGAATGGGCGTCTATGATGGTGCTTCTTAAAAAAGAAGCATGGGGGCATTCTTGAGAGTATATCAGGCCTCTTAACCGAGCACCAAAGATTGTTAGAAGGACCTCTACAATCACTGGGTCCTCTGTAAGTAAAATTTCAGAGCCCTGACGGGGCACAGGGTTCTCTCGGTTCTTGCCCAGTGATGTCCGTCAAGCCCTTAATTTGAAGGACCTGGGCCAAGGGAAGGCAGGGTTTTCATTCTTGGCAAGAAACATAGGGCTCAGAGAGCAGACTGCATCAGGGCCTCTAAAACCTATAATCTTGCTGATCGCTTGAAGTTCACTAACTCTCTTACGCCCGTCGCCGAGCAGTTAGGAAAATAACTTTTTAGTTCGTCCTTGAAGGAAGCAGAATGCAAAGGTTCAAATCTCTTGGACATCAGGAATTTTAGAACACATCTAAATTCCACGAAGAAGGTAACTTAGGCGGCTACCTTAGAGCGTCTCAAAAGACAGAAGAATCATGAAGGTCTTTGTTGTCCGATAAGTCAAGGCCTCTATGCCTAAAGACCGTGACAGCATACTTCTGTAGCCTTTGATGGTAGGGACTGCCAGCTTTAAATCCTTTCTCAAATAAAAAGGAAGTCTGCTATCTGGGACACAGAGGTTGTGGTAGAAATTCCCTTAGTTTACCACTTCCTAAAAATGACCCACTTTGACTGGTACACTGCACTGGAGGAGGCTCTCCTGGCGTTGGCGATCGCCTTAGCCACTGGTTTAGAAAAACCTCTCGCTCTGAGCAACTTCTCGATAGTCTGATGCAGTCAGACTCTCCAGAGCGGGAAGGTTTTGTGGTACCTCTCGAAGTGGGGTTGTTTGAGAAAGATCTGTTCTCATAGGAAGAGTTCTTGGAAAATCCACCAGAGACATGACCTCTGAACCCTCCGCTGAAGGCCAAAGGGGCGATTAATGTCATTCGTCCCTTCTGAAACTACAAACTTCTGATGACTTCCCCCAGAATCTTGAATGGGGAAAAGGCATACTAGTCTAGACCCTTCAGTCCCAGAAAGGCATCTACTGCTAGGGCCCCGGGTTAGAGCACTCTGGAGAGCAGTAAAGAGGCAACCTTGTGGTCCTTGAAGTTGCAAGATGTCCACCAGGGGACGTCCCCAAAGCTTCCAAAGCTCCTGACACACTTCAGCGTTCAGAGTCCACTCTGTTGGAAAAGAAGCTGATGCTGCCGACTGAGAAGGTCAGCAGCGTGCATTCTGACCTGCTCTGAAGCGTGAGAATGTCACCTGGCGAGAATGTACCCACAGAAGGATCTCTTTGGCAATCAACAGGGACCGAGAATGAGTACCTCCCTGTTTCTTGAAACAATGCCAGGAATTACAATGGTGTTGTCTGAGTTGACTTGAATTACCCGGCCTGCAACTTGATCTTGAAAATCCTGAAGAGCTAAGAAAATCGCTTCCAGTTCTTTTAGATTGATGTGCCAGGACACCTGTTCCCCTTTCCAGGTGCCTGACACCTCCTCCCCCAGTGTTGCTCCCCATCCCGACATGGGCGCGTTGGAAAACAACACTAGGTCCAGGAGTTCTGAAGAGAGAGAGACCCCTTCTGCCAACTGCAATCGAGCCACCACGAAGATGGTCCTTGACAGAGAGAGATCTGAGAGCTCCTCTAGATCCTCCTTGTTCTTCCAGTTGTCAAAATAAAAACTGGAGGGGTCTGAATGCAACCTCCCCAGAAACAAACTTCTCTAGTGATGAAATGGTCCCCACAGACTCATCCATTCCCCTCACGAGCATGTTTCTTTCCCCAGGAAGGCCAGAAACTTTTGCACATGAAAGCAGTGCTGCTGGCGTTCCTGGGATGGAAGGCTCAAAACCACTGAATCCATCTGAATCCCCAGATAAAAAGAATGGACTGGGAGGATCAGATGTGATTTCTCTAAATTCACAAGAAGTCCCAGGGACTTTTTCAGCTCCAAAGTTGAATGTAAGTCCTCCAGACACCTTTCTTCCGATGAGGCTCGAATGAGCCAAAAAGTCCAGACAGCGCTGAGATCCTTATGCCCGCAAGATGAAGCCACCGAACAACGTTCCTCATCAGGACTGGTGAACACCATGGGAGCTGTGCTCAGTCAAGATCAGAGGCTCTGAACTGGTACACTCGTCCCCCAGGACAAATCTCAAATACTTTCTCGACCGAGGATGAATGGGGACATGAAAATAAAGCGTCCTGGAGGTCCAGAGGACCATCCAATAAGCCTGGTGCGCGCATTGATAACAGACTGAAGGCGTCTCCATTTGAACTTTTCTTTGAAGACAAAATTGTTCAGTCTGCTGACGTCAGGACTGGTCCCCACCCTGACTGTTTTGGAACCAGGAAGAGCGATTGCTAGAAACCTGGAGACTCCCAAATCCAGGACTCAGCTCTATGGATCTCTTCTCGATCATTTCTTCCAGCAGATCTAAAAAGGATCTGTTGCTTCTCCCAACAGTAAGAATGCGACAGATCTCTGGGAGTTGAGACACAGGGGTTTTTAGAGAGCATCCTGTAACCTTTCTTGATTACATTGAGGACCAGGAATCAATCCCTCTTACTTTCAGGCTTCGAAAACAAGAGAAGCCTGGCTCCTACTGGTGTCTGGAGGTGTAGAAAGTCACTTCTTGCCCCTTTGGGAAGAAGGGCTCCGCCTCTGGAGAGGCCTCTTCCTGCATGAAAAGGGTCTAGGGAGGAAGATTTCCCAGGCCCTGAAAGGAGCTTCTGTCTCTTAGAGGGTAGTCCCTGTGATAGCGTGGATGGGACACTAGGACGTCTGGAAGACTGTGCAAGGAGGTCCTGAGTAGCCTTCTCCTTAAGGCTGGGCGAGATCCTTGACTAGCGGCTGGGAAGAGATGGCTAGACAGAGGCGAAAAAGTAATTCAGCCCTCTGGACAGGAGAAAAAAACTTTGCTGCAAAATTGCTATAAAGCCCTCTTCTTCCAGGAGGGTTGTACCAAAATCGAAACCAGTTCATCCGCGCCATCTCTGACGGCCTTTGTCCATGCAAGACAGCACACTGGACAGCTCCCCCAGAGAGATAGAATCTGGACTCACAGTCCCTCAAGTCCAAGGCCCCAAGCACCAATCAGAAAGTTAACGACCTCCATAGACTTGAAAAGGCCTTTCAGATGGTGGTCAGTCTCAGAAGCGTCCAGGACACTTTCGCCGAAGAAAGGAGAGACCTCCTCGAAGCATCAATGAGACTTCTTAAAAGTAAGCCTTGAGAGGAAGAAGGAACCCTTGAGCCAATTTCCTCTCCGTCTCATACCACATTCAGCTTTCCCGCTTTACAATCTAGGCGGGAGGTTAAAGGAAGGAAGATTTCCCTTGAGACTTTCTATCTTCCATCAGAGTTGACTTTCTTGAGTGCTTTCATCTAGTAGCAAGAAGTCTTCATTTACAGGAAGCCGGGCGATTTCCTCACCTTGAAGAAACTAACTGCGAAGGGAAAGAGAGGACAGAAAGGCTGAAATTTGTCTGAAATAGCTCCTTCAGCATATTAGCCAAAACCTGGTAGTCAAAGAGAAAGACAACAAAAGGCTGCTCCTGCTCACCGTCTGACTCCTGAGACAAACCTCCCTCTTCGGCCTAGGCGACAGGAGAAACTTCCGGGGCTTGCTAAGACTAAGACCTTTGGGTCCAATTCGGCCAAGAGACCTCTTCTCGTGGGAAGAAGCAGAAGAACAGTCGAACCTTTCGCATAAAAGCGTCTGCATTCAATGCTTCACAAGCTGCAAGCGTCAAACAAAATTTCGTCCTGCCTCACAAAACCGCCCTGGCAGCGTCAAATCAGAATTAAATACGCCTCATTTCTAGGCTCCGTCTCCTTAACAGCGAGAAGGGATGCTAACTGCCTTCATATCCTGGAGAAAGGCAAGCAATATGAAGGAGAAACCCTCTCAGGAGAAGGGCTGCTCAAGATGAGAAGAAGAGAAGGAAGCGTCCTCCTCCTTCTACCAAGAGGCAGACAGCTTTCTTCTTGGGAGGCGGCTGGGGCGTTCAACAACGTCCTCCTAAAGGAAAATCCTCTTCTCAAATGCAGTCGCGCAACCAGTTGGGGAGAAGACTCCCAAAGCACGCTGAAAGAGGAAAACTCGTCCTCCTCAAAAAGCTCCTCTTGAACAAACAGTCCAACCGAGAACTCATGACCCCTTGCGTGGAGAAATATCGGAGGGGCGAAATGCAGTCTTTAAGGACCACGTGCGTAAGCACAAATTATCGAGCAACCTGGGAAAGCGTCAACAAGGCCTGCGAAGGGACACCAGATCTTCACTGTGTCCCGTAACCCTCTTGCAAATTTTCCCACATTATTATTCCTAAGTCCTGGGAGTTCGGCATAAAAAGTCAGGCCTAGAGGCATTATAGGGGACTGATCTGTAGCCCCCTCCATCTGGCACTGGGGATCACTACACTTCAATGCAAGTTTCAATAGCAACACCTTAGACTCCAAAACAATTAAGCTCAAAATCTGCGCAGTGTTATTACAGTCCACAGATGCAATCACAGGGTCATCTGACTCTTCAGGGGAAAGGTGAAGCATTAAAGGATTAACAGGAGTTTGACCCTGACTCCCACCAACCTGACACCTCCTGGAGGAGGACCTCCTTAGTGCAGTAATAGCTCTAACTGCGTCACGTAAAATGTGAAGCCTTCCAATCCAGATCAGGCAGCGATTCACACTCCTTGTTGCGATCATCCAACAGAATACATTCATGCCCCCACATCTCATGCATACTGTGTGAGGTCTGCAACCTTTCAGTAGCCTCTTGACCTTTACAGTCCTTCTACAACACCCCCCTGAAACTAGCAGAACTAGAGCCAGACATCTTGTTCAAGAAATTAGCTAAAACCAAAATCAAATCAGTCCACAGAAGCGTATGCCTATCCACAAATCAAAGTCCAAAAACAAAGACAATCAGAATACTCAATGGAAAAGTTTCCGAAATCCAAAAATTCTAACAAGGTATTGACAACTTGAAGGTGTTGACATGTAAAATATTACAGAGAAAAACTGAATAGAAAATGGGAATGGATTTCTGAAATGGACACTCCCATCAACATCAAGGAATGTTGTACTAACCACCTGGCCCAGACTGCAATGTGCCAGTCATTTTGAATTTCTCTTTCCCTTTCGGAGAATACAGCTATATATATCTGTCAGGTAAGTGTCAATTGAACAAAACTGGATTTTCATCTCATTTTCATAACTAAATGCACTTTTGTGATAAAACTATTAAAATACTCAGGTAATGCTTGAGTTGACGATAATTCGCCTTAGGATAATTCGATTTTGCAATGTTAAAGCAATTAATACCGATCACAACCATTATTTATAAAATATTTTTAAATTTCGTGTGGACGCAGGCAGCAGCGTAATCAGGCAGTGAGAGAAACCAAATTACAATAGTAACGTTATACTCTTGTGTAAATGTGTACAGCCATAAACGACCAACCAAGAAACTGTTGTTTTGCTATATATAAATATGATGTCAATAAAACAGCCATTTACCTGTATTTCCATACCATCGTGCGGTAATAAACAATTACCGTGAGTTAGATACAAATGACGTTAAGCACAACAGGACTGATATATTTTTACATTATAACCTTATTCTTTATGGATAAAAGATTGTCAAAAATATACTGCTAAATTTAAGCTGCAAGTTGTAGCTGGTATATGAGATAATAATGTTCAAGCTGCTAATGACTATATCTTTAAATTATCATGCATTAACAACATGGATGAAACTCAATCCCCTTTTAAAATGGGAGAAAACCATTTATTTTAATCAAAACTACTGGGCATGAAAGAAACACATTACTCTTATTTTTGGTGCCCAATTGTAATAAATACCCTGAAGCTCATTTTATGTATCAAATCAAGTGAAAATAGCGAGCGGAATCTTGAATTTTTACAAAAACAAACACCCCAAAGCGGCCAGGTTAAAGGAATCATCTATTAACAAAAAGATAAATTAATTTCACAACATGACATATTTTAGTTATATTTCGACTTAAAAACACTTCATATAACGAAAATAACTTGCTCCTAATAAATAAAGTATCTAGAGATTCATTTACTGATGCCTCAAGGTGTAAGAGAAGAAAAGCAACTCTTTGATTGAGTTAAATGCAAAAAATAAACACCGAGCCTAAACATTTCCAAAACCAAAACATTGATGATTGCTATGATGGAATTTATAATACAAAAGCCCAATATAAGAATATATACAATATTAATGGATACAGTGAATTAAGGCATAACATTTTAAAAGATCCATGGAAAATGCATATTTGTTGACTTTGTTTTGTATATGATATACAAATGTAAGTACAGTATAATGTGAGGCTTGCTACCGTGTATGTATATAATATTACTATAGTGTAAGGCTAAAGCTAATTCTTGTTTGTTACTCAATTTCTCTTTAATGTATTTTCATTACATAAGTCACTTTGCATGAAACTCAAATTAGCTGATATTAATAATTCCATATAGTGTATGTAAGACTATATTTTATAGTGTAGGCTGGACTACCATGTGTATACAGTAAGATCTACCGAATACCCCTAGTGTAGGCTAGGCTATGCTCAAGATATGTTTTAGTATTTCTTTTTTTTCCAACAGATTCGATATTTTCATAATAAAATAAAGTTTATATATATTTACCCAGTAATTACATAGCTATTAGTTTCTTTTAACCGGCAGCTCAAAAATTTTGAAAATTGCAGGTCAATAGTTTATTATGGTTATGGCGACATGCCACACCCACTCTCGGGTGTAAGAAGGTACAACATGGTAAACCTTCCAACTTGTTTATGATCTATGCCCAAGTGAGGGGAGGAGGTGGGCTCTGATTATATAATTACTGGGTAAAATATATATAAAACTTTATTTTATTATAAAAAATATCATTTCATAATAAAATAAATTTTTGAACATACTTACCTGGTAGTTATATATATAATCTTAAGTCCCTGGCGTGGAGGGTCAAATTTCAAAACATCGTTGGCAATCGCCCGATCGGTGTTCAATAAACCACCTGTGGTCCCTTACCTGGAGTACCTGGAACCATTCCAACTATTCCCTCAGATCTTCCATGCCCCTAGTCTCTAGAGGGGAGGAGGGGGGAATTTAATTATATATAACTACCAAAGTATGTTCAAAAATTTATTTTATTATGAAAATATTTTTAAACATCTAACTTCACCTGAACAAAATGATCATCTGATTAAAATCAATTTGGTGGAGGTCAGTTCAATCAGCCAACATCATTGGAATTTCAACATTAATAAGCAGAACAAGGGTAGGTCCTTACCTGGATTAAGGAAGCGGCTTCAATGAACTCCCCCCCTCATATGTCTGCATTCCTTAAGAGATCAGCGATCCACCCAGGGGCTGAAAATCTCTAGGGGCTGTCAGCGATTGTATAACCTCTATGACTAGACCTCCTCTCAATATCCTTGTTCCAGGTGCTACCAAGGAACTTTCATCCCAATGATTGCGGAAGACTGCGTCCAGTCTTCACAAACAACCATAAAATTCTCAATTCCAAAGGTAAGAAAAAGGGTATTGGTTTATGGGATTGTAGGGGTATTTCCCCTCCCATTACTGAATTAGATGCTATAAACGGACCCAGCGTATAGCAATCTTCATAATGTCTGGACTTGTTTTAGATAGTGAGAGCAAATACTAACTTGCTTCTCCAGAAGGTCGTGTCAAGATACTCTGCAGGGACCTGTTCTGTTTAAGAGCTACAGAGGTTGCTACTGCCCTGACCTCGTCGTCTTTACTTTCAGAATCTTGTGGTCTATCTCTCTACATTCCATATGTGCTTCTTTTTATCAACTGTCTGATAAAATAAAACAGAGCATTCTTCGACATCTGTACAGAGAGCTTTTTGACTGAGCACCAAAGCCCTTCTGAATTCCTTCTTAAGTCCTTTGTCCTATCCAGGTAGAGCCTTAGAGCCCTTACCGGAATAGGACTCTCTCTCTCCTCCCCTGTTATGTCCGTTAGATTCGGAATCTCGAGCGTTCTGGGCCAGGGTTGTGATGAGTATTCATTCTTTGCAAGGAAGCCTAGTTGCAGTGAACAGATTGCCTTGCCTTGTCTAAAATCTATATTCTTGCTGAGAGCATGTATCTCAGTAACTCTTTTGCTGCAGAACTGACCAGAAAAGAGTTTTCATGGTGAGTCCATTAAAGATGTCCTCTGTAAGGGATCAACCTACTCTATGAGGAACCTCAGGACCACGTCTAGGTTCCATGCTGGTGAGTTCTCTATATACAAATTTGGGTTACAGAGATATTGGAAGAGGACACATGGTTGTCCTTGCCAACCTCTAAATACCTCCCACTTGGATTGGTATACCTTAATGGTGGATAACCTCCTTGTTTTTATGATAAGCGCATGGCTACCTCCTTGAAAAACTTCTGGCTCTTATGAGGTTTTCCATAGTCCGAAAGCAGTTACTATTAGTGCTTGTAGGTTTTGGTAATATCTTTCCAAGTGGGGTTGTTTGAGTAGATCTACTCTCTGAGGTAGGCTACTCGGGATGTCCACCATCCATTCCAGTACCTCTGTGAACCAATCTCTTGTCGGTCAGTAAGGAGTCACAAGGGTCATTCCGGTCCTCTTGTGTGACACAAATTTTTTTTTTTTTTCAGTATCCTTGTGTATTATCTTGAAAGGAAAATGCATACACGTCAAATTGGACCAGTCCATCAGAGCAGCGTCTATGTATGTCGTCTCGGAATCTGGTACTGGAGAGCAGTAAGTTTCCAGTCTCTTCGTTCGCGCTGTGCGAGAGATCCATGCACTGGCGTCCCCAAAGTCGCCACATGCTTCTGAAGACGTCTGATGTAGCGTCCATTCTGTTGAGAGGACTTGATTTTCCCTGCTCAGAATGTCCGCCCTCACATTTTTGTCCCCTTGAATAGAGCGGGTTACTAGTTTGACATTCTTCTCCTTGCCCAGAGAAGAAGTTTCTCTTATTATCTAGTATAGAGATCTGGGTGGAGTGCCCCCTTGTTTGCTAATGCAGGCCAACGCTGCCGTGTTGTAGGCTTTGACCTGCACCTCTCTGTTCTCCACTGTGTTAGAACTCCCTGAGAGCTAGAAGAATTGCAGTTAATTCCTTCTGGTTGATGTTTCACTTCTCCTGCTCTCTGGTCCAGGAGCCCGAAACTTTTATTTCTTTCCCTAGTGTTGCTCCCAGTCTGAATCCGGTAGCGTCGGAGAACAACACTAGGTCTGGAGTTCCTCTGATGTAGAGAAAAGGCCCTCCTGGAGCTTGACAGGTCGTTCCACCACTCTAAATATGGCCTTATTGGTTCCGAAATGGGGATGCACTTGGTCTCCAGTTCTGTTCCTTGTCCCGTTCTGATTTAGATGAAACTGTAACGGGCATAGAATTAATCTTCAGAGGAAAACAAACTGTTCTAGCGAGGAAAGGGTCCTCAGCAGACTCATCCATTCCCTCACCAGCATGTCTGTCTTCTTTAGAAAGTCTAAAACTTTCTTAAAAGGCTTGTCCTTCTTGCAACAGAAGGAAAAGCCCGAAAATCCTGACTCTGAATCTTCATCCTAAGGTACAGAACCTCTTGGGATGAGATCAGCTGAGATTTCTCTCTGTTTATCAGTAGACCTAATTCTTACCCTGAATCTTGGTCTGAAGATCCTCCAGGCAGCGTGTGTGGGAAGGAGCTCTGAGGCCAGTCGTCTATACAAGGAGATTCCGATGTCTCTCGTGTGAAGAAAAAACCTGCTACATTGGCAATCATCCTTGTGAAAATCTGTGCTAGGCGGCGATGCCAGTGCATCTTGCGTCCTGAGCTACCTCCGTCTTGGCTTCCTAATATCTTGACGCTTGACGTCCTGACGTCCAATGCGTCGCTTGGCGTCTCCCATTCGATGCTTGTCATCATGGTGTTTCACTCCTAGATGCTTGGCGCCAGTGCATCCAGCGTCTAGAGTTTCATTTTCACTCGTTCAGCGTCTTGAACCTCTGGACGTCTAGCTTTAGTTGGGCGTCTGTTATCCTTCTTCTCTCTACCTGGTTGTCACAACCAGAGGAAGACAAAGTCTGCTGCATATTTTGCAGTAAAGCTATCTCTCGGGGCTTCCTGCTGTTGTGGGACAGGCTGGGGAAGCCTCAAGTATGGGAATTATTTCCTCCTCATCATCAATAATGGATCGTGGAGAGGGTTCAGCAGACAGTAACAATCCGAAGGAGGAAGAGGAGGATGTACGGAAGGCAGCACAGCGTCCACCACGCTCTTGCTGCCTGGTATCCTGACTGAATAGGACTTTCTATGTTTTCTCTTAGTAGGAGCTACCCTTGGAGCTGGAAGGGAAGAGCTCCGGGCTGCTCCTGTGGCTACAACCTGGAGCCTGTGAAGTCTTATCATGATGTCCCTCAATGGGGTAACTTGCTCTTGAGAGGTCTCGACTCCGGCGTCAACCTTGCCTGGCAGGCCGAAAACAGAGAGCCGAAACTGGAAAAAAAACTTTTCCGTGGACGAACCTCAGAAATTTATTGAAGTTGGTGCAAGGGAATGTGGCTCACGCATCCTGGAGGTCCAGTGAGGCCATCCAGTCATGCTGTCTGACGCTGCTAGAACCGATTTATCGTTTCCATGGCGAACTTTGTTTTCTGCACAAAGGAAGTTGAGTGCACTCCACGTCTAGCACCGCTCTCCAACCCCCAGCATTTGGGGACCAGAATAACCGATTGTAGAATCCCGGAATTTCGGATCTTGAACTCTCTCTATATTCCTTTGCAACATCATAGACACTTGTTGCTGTAGAGCCTTTGCCTTGGTTCTGTCGTTGCATTTGTAGAAAGGTCTGTGTCTTGTTACTAGAGGGGGTCTCCTCAGGAAAAGGATCTTGTACCCTCTTACACGCAGCCCTTTGTTGTTGGAGAAAAACAGGTTGAGCTTCACTGTCATTAGTAGTGCCTCTTCTGGAGTTCAATTCCACTGCCAGATGATGAAGAGTTAGAGGAATTTATTTCTGGTGATAGAAATTCATTTCTCGCTATAATGTGGTTCGGATTCCACAATAAGCTGTAGGTCCCGTTGCTAAATCTGTTGGTTCTTAGTCTTAAAATCGTCCTAATCCTTCAGGCCAGCCTAGGAGAGCTGTTAATCAGCTCAGTGGTCTGAAGAAAAACTAAGGTATTTTTGACTGGACGTGACCCCATTAGCCAGGAAAGAGCAAAGATGGGCCCTCTTCTTGATTCCGCTGAGAAAAGCGCAGCTAATTCGTTGGAACCATCTCTCCAGTCCTTTATCCATAGAGACATCAGATATATGAGTTCTTCAATGTCCAGTCGTGTTGAATAATTCCATCTTCTTCCTAAAGCTCCCAGATCCAGTCAGAATAAAAGACCTCAAAGACCTTAAAAATTCCTTTGAGGGGTGGTCAACTCTGATGTTGACCAACAAAACCGTTTTCCCCATGGCCACTCGGCGAGAAGAGTCAACAAGATTCGAGAAGTCTCCTGGGAAGAGAGCTATTCGAGGCGAGCGATTCTCTAGTTTGATACTAAGCGCTAGACCTCAGCTAGTTTGGTTGGAGGAAAAGCAAAGGCTGTCTTTCATTGTTTCTTCTTCGAAAGCATCCATCCTTCTAACTTTTAAGCTCTCTTGGAAACAAAACCATCTTTGTAAATGCTGCCCTCTTAGACGCCTTTCCAAGAGTAAATTCTGAAGGCGGGAGGGCGAGGAGCAGTCGGGATAATTTCTCTAAAAACTTCCGAAGATATCTTCATAAGTCTTTTCAAGTCTGATGAAAGCTGATGGCCTTTATATTGTCTTCGTCAGAAATCTCTACAATAGGATCACAGGAGAATGCGGGATATCATCATTCTCTTTTTCCGATTTTCCGAAGACCGAAATAGCGGCGTCTTTCAAAAATATTATCATGGCGCCGGCGTCCCAGTCTTGACGCCTGGCATCTTGGCGTCCATTTCTTAAAGCAACGTCTTGGCTTGGCTTCTCGCGCCTGGCGTGTTGGCGTCCTGGCCGACGCCCGGCGTCCTGGCGTCCAGCTTCCCCGCGCCCGACGTCCTGGCGTCTAGCCTCGGCGCTTGATGTCCAGGCGTCCAGTTTCTGATGCCTGGCGTCCTGGCGTCCAGCTACCGGCGCCCGGCGTCCTGGCGTCCAGCTTCGGCGCTCGGCCTGGCGTCCAGCTTCCTCCTGGCGTCGGACTTCTAACGCGTTAGCTGTCCGCCAAACCTGGAGGTTACTTGAGAACTGGCGCCTGCGACATCGGTCCAAAAGCTCAGGTTGACGTTGCCATTTCTGGGCGGAGCGCCAGTGCATCCCGTGTCCAGAGTTACCTCTGCGATTGGGACTCTGCGTCCGTCGGCGAACGAGAACAACATTACCTGCTTTCCTATGGCGAGGCGGCGTCCTGGGCGTCAACAGGTACGCTCGAGGGGCGACTGCTCGGTAGCTAAACCTCTTGCCTCCATCCGTCTGTCGACTTTCCTTGTCACAGGGGTTGGTGAGCTTGGAAGAGGTCTGGGACTAGGAGCACAACAGGACCGAGCGGTCGCACCCTCCACTGCACTTGCACTAACAACACATTAACACTTTTATTTTTAGATCTCTTATTATCGATCACATATTATCCCTGTCTTCTGAGGGATTTTACCTGTTGGCTCAGGGCCTGAATGGCAAGCCATCAAATCATTAAGTGTTAGGTCCTTACCTGTTTCAGTAGGGTTCAGAGACTACCATTCACGGGAGAAGGATCAATAGGATAGTTAGGGGAAAAGAAATAACTATTCTAGTTATCTCTAGAAGAGTGAGACATAGTACTCTTGGCTCTTCTGGGCGGTCTTTCATTCCGTTAAACTTCAAACATACTAGGTAGGGATCCAAGGAGACTTTAAACCGCTTGCATCCCCACACACACATTTCACACTCGATGAAGTCAGATATATTTATAATTCCAAAATCCAAAAATACGAAAGCGAAAAGCCAAGCAAAGTGTACTTCACCAAAATAAGTTCACGAAAAACACAGACTACGAGCGAAATTCCATCGATGTTTGCCCGACACAGCGGCAGGGGAAGATCTGAGGAATAGTTGGAATAGTTCCAGGTACCTGGTAGAGGGCGCACAGGTGGTTCACTGACTACCCGATCAGCGTTACAGCGAAGTTTTTGGAAATTCTGCCATGACGTCAGGGACTTAAGCTATATATAACTACCAGGTAAGTTAGATGTTTAAATGTTATTTTTATATAAGTAACTTACCAGTAATTCATACTGATTCCCACATTGAATGGAGGTGGGAATGTTGGACATGATCTACCCAAAATACTATTAATAGTAATGACTGGAAAATAGAAAATTTGCTAACATTGAATCAATGTTGTTGGTTTTCCTGATAATAGAGCTGCTACAGTAGATATTGCCTCTGGTTGGCGCTCATCTTATCCAGTAGAGGCGAGGCAGTAAAGCCTGAGGGCCTACTAATACAGTAGGTGCTTTGTGGCGATGGACTAAATTCCGATGGCTGGCAAAGTACAAGATGCCTGCCCAGGGCGCAGTACCCACGAAATAACCAGAGTAAATAGTCACCGCTTTAAAATATTTTTTAAGGTGTGCAAGTTCCGGAGGCTGGTAACATAATTTTCTACTTCTCCGGGTGCCTTCTTAGTTGAAGAAATAGTTGGTGAAAAGCAGCTTGGATAAGTTGCTAGCAGGAACCTCAACGGCGCCAAAGTACGCCCGATGGCGATCTCGATAGGGAAACCTCTTCCTCCAGAAGAGACAGGAGACAGCAATAAGACTGCGTCATCCCCAGGCTGTAGGAGGAGCCTTCTGAAGCAAACAGAATATTATCCAGTTTATCTGGGTGGGTCAACTGAGGAGGAACAATGTCCGAGACGGCACTACTAAGAAGCGGTGGAGGAGGCCGGGGCGCCGGCTGGCACTCGAGGGCGCTGTGAGGGCAAGGCCAATGCTAAGCTTGTTGAGAATGGGTGCCAGTGGCGCTCAATCGCAAAATGGGAGTTTAGGTGCTTGACTTTGTTGCTGGTGTAGCCGACTGTAGAGATGGAGCGCTGGAGTGCGCTAACTCCTGATGCAGTAGCTCCTTTTATTTGACAATGAATGTCTCTGCGCCACAAGGTGCTTAGGCGCCAATTTACAACCATCGTCAGAAGAAGCAAAAGAGAATTGTTCCAGGGTATCCCAGTGACTACATGATGGGTTAGCTGAATCCTTGCCCTTCTTACAAGGAACAGGGGAAGAAATCTCAAACTCCACTGCACGCTGCTTCAGTAGGCGTGACTTGTCTGCATAGCGCTGTGCGCGCCTGGGACAAAAATCTTCGGCGCTTAATCCTTGCCCTTCTTGCAAGGAACAGGTGAAGAAATCTCAAACTTCACTGCACGCCGCTTCAGCGGGCGTGACTTGTCTGCATAGCGCCGTGTGCACTTGGGACTAAAATCTCCAGAGCTGGAGGACATACATTGAGAACTCAAGCACTCACTTGAAGGTCTTTTCAATGGCCTTTGGTTGCAATCTGGGATTCATCAACAGACTGAACTGAGGGGGCGACTGCTCGGGGGCAAACCCCACCGATCTCCCTTAGGCTGCCAGTATGGCTCCTCCCAGGTGCTGGGGAGTATGACAGTGACCTTGGCCTAGGAGAATTGGCGGGCCAAACAGCCCCCTCCTCCACTACCACTGCAATTGCAGTGGGCTCCACGAGGCGCCCTGACTCACTTTCAGACTGAACTGAGGGGGCGACTGCTCGGGGGCAGACCCTACCGACCCCCCTTAGGCTGCCAGTTTGCCTCCTCCCAGGTGCTGGGGAGTATGACAGGGATGTTTGGTCTGGCGATGGTGTTGGGGGTTGGAAACGTGAGGCCAGGTAAAGGAGATGGTTGCACAAATGGAGGAGATGGAATGGGATTGGAAGAAATTACAGGTGTGATTGCATCTGACTTAGTGGATGAATCTAACTAGATAAAAGCTTTACTAGATTCCTTAGCACAGCTTTTCATCTTCCTGTCTCTAGCTAGTTTCACAGAGATGTGCATCTAAAGTCTTCCACTTCTAATATCCCAACCATTAATCCTCACATCGTAAATCTACTGGAACATGTTTGTCCTACATGGAACACAAACAGTGTGTGATCGAGATTCTCAATTAGTTTAGTATTGCAGCTTTGCTGCAATACCTAATATTAGCACTACTGCGTGTCAGACATCCTGAAAGTCTAATACAAGTCAAAACGGGCAAAGAGTCGTCAATCAATAATCAAAATTACTTAACACTATCTTAATTGTGCAAAAGGCAACGGTTAAATACTTCAACAATTGAAGATACGTCAAACAACCAGCAAAGTATAAATTCCAAAATCCAAGCTGCTGCCAACTACAGTCCTTCAACCACAGCTGGCAGAAACAAATTGAAGCTCTTTGCTATGTTATACCTTCTCTTACGCCCGAAAGTGGGCGAGGCATGTCGCCATAACCATAACAAACTAGCGGACCTGCAATTTCAAAATTTTAGCTGCCGGTTAAAAGAAACTAATAGTTATGTAATTACTGGGTAAGTTACTTATGCAGGCAGTCCCCGGTTAACGGCGGGCTCCGTTAACGGCGATTCGGTTTTATGGGGCTTGTCTAATGACAAAAATCAGCAATTTTTGGTACCGAAAATCGCCGATTTCCACTTATCGGCGCCGATAATTGGGTATTGGCACCGATACATACCTAACAGAGTCGCTGATAACCGAAAATCGGCGCTTTTTGGCACTTATAACCGCCGAAAGTCGCCAAAAAAGTGCCGAAATCGCCAGTTTTCGGTTAGTGGCAATTTTCGGTTACCATCACACCCTCAGAAACGGAACCCCGCCGATAACCGGGGACTGCCTGTATAAAAGATGGTTTTCTTTGGAACCTAACCCCGTCGTAAGCAGGATAATACCTGTATAAGAATTTTTAGCTTGTTTTGTGTGTGTTTGAACTATCAAAATAGGCAGTTCTAGTGTTTTTAAAAGGGTTCTAAGCATTCGCTGGTTTTAGCTATTCGGGGGGGGGAGGGGTTACGCATCCCCTGCGAATATGGGTGGTTTACTGTACAGTCTTTTAAGAACTGCCTCATCTTTAGAATGTCACATTTCAGTACTAATCTTGCTGCTAAAAGAGGACATTCCTCTAGGATGACAACATTATTTCATACAGCAGAATCCACTTCACAGTTTACATGTTTGATAACAAGATTAAGAAAACAAAGAATGATGATTGCAACTTACCTGTAAGTGACGGGGTTTACATATGACATCAACACATATGCAGTGATTGTTTGACCATGGAATGATACACCATCAAGAAAAATAGCAAATGCTAAGTCATGGTTCATCTGTGCACTCAACTTCTTGAAATCCACAAGGAAATACCAAGTTGGTAGCTGGATTATAACTGCGGCCAGATTAGGATAAAACTGCAGTTCCGCTGGACTGGTGAAAAAAATTAACACATTATAAAAAGTCAAAAGGCATTCATAAAACGAAAAAATGTATATTTCTAAATTCATTATAAATGTCCTTTTTTCATGAATAACGGAACCAAAAGAAGATAAACATCCCATGGTATAGCTCACATTAATAGTAAGTTGAGACATTTTTACTGCAAACAATAGACCAGACTCCTGAGTTCATATCCTGCCACTACATGGATTACCATTGCTTGCTGTTACAAATATGTTACCTCATAATGATGTAGCAGTTGTGGATGAAACCATTTAGAAGGAATAGGGAAAAAAGCTGTTATATTAAAATAAAATATTTATATAAATGGAAATTATCAATTACTTAAATCTTTACTGTGCCCCTACAGTTTAAAAACCTTTAATTTTACTTTTTTGCAGGTGAAAAGGGCAATGGAACAGACAACATACTGCCAGGCCCAAAGGAAAAGAGACTGAGGGATGAAGGCTGGAGCTTACCTATGAAGGAAGCATTAAACCTTCCTTTAAAGGAAAAATGGTTTCTACGAAAGAGAAAAGGCAAAAGCACAAAGGAGATTCCTTAGCTTGGAGGTAGAAACAGTCAGTAATCCGTATAAACTAAGAATGATTGATTTGCAGGGTATATATGTGAGGAGAGGTATATTCATCATAAAACAAATGGGCAGTAAAAACTTATTACTTAGTTAAAAAGGATGATAAAAACTTCATCATTGTCAGCATGGACTTGAATACAGGTAGTATACCGCATTCCTGATCCAAAACTGAATTGCAGACTTTTTAATTACCCCCTTTAAACCAAAAGATGAACTTGCTAGAAATATATCCATGTGTATATTTGTACATATTACTGGGTACTCCAGTCATTCACATTACTGTTTCATTATTGAAATCATATTTTTCTTAGAAGATTCTTGAAGAGTTACAAAGTTTAAGTGTGTTGTTCATGCCTTCCAACCATCACAAGCGGAAAGCAATACAGGTGTATATGTGATAAATATGGCTGTGATAAAACAGCTTACTTGATCAACCAATGCACTTATGTCAGCAGAGCATGAGACAAAAATCCCTATAAGGCAAAATACAAGAAAATGTCTCGCATAATTATTTATAAACTATATCGGAAAACTTGAGTTTGTCAACTTGAGAATCCAAAACATCAAAAAAAAAAAAATCTTAAATCAGTTACATCATACATGGAAGAATTATTTAAAAGTTAAGAAGCAGAAAAAAGCTTGCTGGCGCTAAGAAACAAAATGTAGAATCTTACAAAAAAGACTGCATCCAACACTGACGGATCAACAATTACTGAAGAACAAGAACTGAGCATAAACAAAAGGCGAGGAGCTTATTAACCCTGACACAAACAATGCCCAAGAAAAAAGTACGTATAAAGCACATCAGAGAAAATTAATTTGAAATTATTTATACTCCACATACCAAATTAATATCAGAAATGAACTAAAGGAAAACATACACAATAATCAGGTAGAAAATTATAGTTTTTCTTTGTAAGGGGAGGAGGTTCATATGCAAAAAGTAGTATGAATTTAGACAAGGAGGAATGTGTAAAGCTCAATTATTTACTGTAAAGAAAAGTTGTCTGAAAGATTTTAGCAAAGAAAAAAGCTGTGTGCAGCATAACTACACCTACAATAGACCTTATAAAGATACAGTGTGGAAGGTGGTGAGTGTGTATAATGTAGGAGGTAATTTTTTTGTGTGAAAAGTGTTTATGATCAATATGAAGACTGTCAGAGTATTTAAAGGAGTTTTCTGGAGGGTTGAAGTCTGAGGTGAGTGATTCCTTTAGGGATTTGGGAGTAAATATAATAAATGATGGTAGGAGGGGAAAAGGGCTGGACCCCAAGATGGGTAAGGCAAAAAAAGTGCAGTTTTAAAAAGATCTGGAGAAGAAGAGTATCTATGAAACCAAACATTGGTGTTCATGGTAGGATATGCAGTATCTGGTTAACTCTCCCTTGGCAAATGGAAGGGAAACTTGTAAGCTGGTGACATTGACTGGTTGCACAGAACTGTATAAAAGTGAAGAGTGAGAAATAAGGAGACACTATATATTGTGAAAATAATAACCAACGTGGCAATGAGATAAAGATTTTTGACAGAATGAGGTCAATATGTTGATCAGTAGATATACAGACTGTTAGTCTCCAGAGAAAGTTTGGGGAGACAAAGAAAGAGGAAATGTGAGATACTTTAGTAGATACATTTCTAGTCTGCCATACAGCTAGCCTAAAAGATTCATTCTTAAATAACAGGTGAAAACTGGAGCAAAACAAAATGAAAGATGGATGATTAGGTGAGAAAGCAAACAAAAATAATAGATGTAAGACACAAGGAAAAAACTTATGCAACTGAGATTGTAGGGTCACTATAGCATGCTGTATAAGGCATACTGTAGGCAGTACCTCTCTCAGGAATTACACAAGCAATGACCAGCAGACAATTTTGCAAGCATACATTAACTAGAATGATTTGGCATGAGCAGTTAGTTCATAAAAGCAAGCATTACATTAGTAACTATAAACATTGTACAGTAAATCTTCCTCCTGTTGTTTGCACCTGACTTATTTTCATAAACACATGAAGGTCCTCAACATAAATCCTTGCCCAGCTGGAAAGTACTGCACCATTATTTTGTGGAATTATTTTGAACATGTTCTTACTTCATTAAACGGTTTCAATCTTCAGGTAAAGGATGCAAAAATTATTTATTGTATTCTCAAATCAAGGCTGAGGAGTTTCCAAATATTTAGTAGTAATAGGAGTAATGACATCTTGTCACTAATGTTTAAGACCAGTACCTTATTCAAGAACGCCTGTACAATGAAAAAACTTTCATGCAAGACATTTCTAGCAGCAGCATTTTATGTAATAAACTTGAGTTCTGAATTTAGATCATTTAAAAAACTCACTTGTATCTGTAAGTACCGTCAGAGAGTAGTGACTTGGAGACTACACTCTGCACACATTCACAAAGGTTAGTTGTCAAGGCACACAAGAATCCAATCATACTGAAGGAGAGTTCATTGCTGGAACACAGGGCTAAGCCAAGCATAACTGGGATCAGGGACAAGAACACAAAAGTTCCAGTTCGCTCACCTGCAAAAAAATTGTAGATATTTTTGGTATTTTTTCGTTTCGTAGAAATTAAGATATCCATGAAAAAATGGAGCACATGACATACAATTTTCAGTTCCCTGAACACGGCAGTCACAATAACAAAGCATGCACAGCCTATGGTTTTAACCATTCCAGTAAACGTTTTCATGAGAACATTTTGAATCAAGAAGAATTCATTACTAGGCTTTACTGTAGGAACACGAATCCTAACTAGGTAATCTTGAGAAAAAACAGGAAACCTCCAGTCTGCTCATCTGATATAAGCAGCTGAATTGTTTGTAAAGTATTAGTGCTGTACTGTGCTATGCTTATATTATTCAAGTAAGAAATTATTATTATTATCATTATGTAGTTTACCCACATGAGACACAATGTAAAATTACTAGCCATAAATCTCTATAACCAGTTTCATAAAAAAAAAAACAGATACTGCATGTTCTTTTGATAGGCATGCATATGTCATAAAGATTAATTAAAACTTTGACCTGGCTTTGTTTGCTGGATACTTCATCATTAAAAAAAGTAGTTTAACCAAGCCACTTAGTCCCTATTCTAGACTTTAAGGGGTCATCCAAAATACTTGTTTATTAATGAGAATTGAAAAGAAGAGTAAGGCAAAGCTAAAGTTGAACAAGAAGATGAGAGGAAAAGGAAACAGACAAAGAGTAAAAGCCAGAAAGAGATGAAACCAGATTTAAGGAGACATAGCAGAGACTTCAGTACTACCAAAATACTTGAATGAGTGAGTGCAATACAATGATGCGAGAACACCATTTGGCTAAAAAATCACTCTATCATCCTTTCCTGTTTAAAAAAGTTTGAAACCCCAATACTTTAAATTTGCACTGATGATTGCATGCAAATACAGGTTTACTGCAATTAACAATTTATCTAAGAAACCAAAGGATAAAGTGAAAGCTTACATCACCTTAGTCATGTTAAATACAATAGGAAAGGGATAATTATGGTATATCTACCTCACATGAAGACTGGCCTCTGCCTTATAAAACAAATAAGCAGTGTGGTTGAAGAACACAAGAAAGGAAATTCTTCCAATGTCCAAAGCACAATCACACAAGTGGTAAGCGGTAGTGGAGCAGGGGCAGTGGTATAAAACTGCAGCTCCAGTATGACAAGAAATATAACCATGCATCAAACAAAAAAATTAGAATAAAAACAAAATCTTCTACTGCAAAAAAAGTATTTGCAATAAATATTACTTACCCATAACCAGCCAAGCTATTAATACTGTAAACAAAGGTGCAGAGCTCTTCACAGTTTCTGCAAAGCTAACAGCAACAAAATAAAGAGCAATAAGGCCAAACATAATAGTCCCCAGTCTGAAAGAGAAAGAATATGTAAACTCAAGGTTAAGACTAATCTATAACTCCATCATAAAAAAAAACTGAAAAAAAAATGGATAAAACTTTATTTTACCTTGATACATTAATATTCTACAAAGACATATGACCACAAAAGTTTGTTTGCCTATTGTTTAATGGGCAACCAACACAATGAGCCTTATAAAGAATAGGGCTCTCTGTACTAGAAGACAATGTATGAATGAACAATAAAATTTAGGTTATGAAGCAAAGCACTGGGGCACTTTCAGTCATTTAGAGCTTAATGAGTGAAAAAAAGGGAGTTGGAGTCACTGGACAGTAAGATAAAGATATCCAGAAAATAAAGGAGATGAAGTACAAAGCTCTAAAGGTGAAACTGGAAGAAAACCACACAGTTGCATTGAGAAGTAATAGTTACGAGAGACTGGACAGCCAAGTGGAAGAAAGGAAGCACAAGTGGATATAATATAAAAGGTCAAGTGGTTGCAGCTAGGGGCTGAAGGGATGCTGCAAACCTGCTTTAGTGATAGATACAGTGCACTGCATGAGGTACACTGACTACACTTAACCACCTACAGGAATAATTTGTGCTGAAGATTTGTAATTAAAGTATTTACTGTACTCAGCTGCCCGGGTTTACATCCCTGATTATCAGTTCCTCTAACATATCAAAGCCAAATGTAAAAAAAAAACTTATTCACCTCTGTCCTGAAGGGAAGAAGAATAAGATGAAAAAAGTATTATTTCCATCATAGAAAGCAAGAGCTGTTTCTTATAAAAAGGAAAAAAAGTTAGTCAAATACAGGAACAAAGAAACAAGAAAAGGTTCTAAAGTTTGGTACTACATGAGGAGATAGAAACTGAAATGATTATTACCAGTAGTGCTATTCTCTCAACAAAAACCAGTTAGTTTAAGCCTAATCTAAGGTAGCATTTGCCTCCAGACACATCCCAAAAGAGGGTTCCCCCTTTCCACCTACCTGAGTATACAACCAGTTGCTGGTTAATTACCTGTATCTTACTTAACGTTTTCCTTTTTTGTGTCCCTTTACCAGCCTGAACACCTGTCATATCTGTAAGCACAGGGTTTATTGGGACAGCTGGCTGTTCACCTGCTCGGACAGTTAGGGAGTGTTCTATAATTCTTTTTGGTTATATAAATATAAACATATTTTTCTCCTTTCATCACGCTCCTTGACCAAGGTTTGCATTCCCTTAGCTTTTATCTTTGTTACCAATACTGGATACCTTGTTAGTTCAGCTATGTTTTCTCTTGCTCACGCTTTCTTGCAGCATTTTCTTTATGCTCAGCATATTGTGTATGTTGGTAAGCTTAAACTAGTATTTAGACTTATTTTTCTATACTTGCTAGCCCATGAGTACTATGTATTTAGGAAGTTAGTTCAAAATTTGACTTAGGCTAATTTCAATGTGTCTCTCTTTGCAAAATCTGGATAGTGTTATCTTCTCTTTTCTATTTTTTACTAGTTATTTGTCTTAGTGTCTGGCAAAGTTACTGTAAACATTTTGTTCTCCATATATTAGCTTACCTTGTTATTTAGCACCTAAAAAAATAAATGTTCATTTAATTCTGGTTATTTTGTAATTATTACATGTCACAATGTTGGTGTACAAGAACTTGTGGAAGACTGACTTCAGGCCTTCATGGCTAGAAGCTTAATTAATGACTATTTCTGATCTTTTGGGATATCAGTCACTGCAAGAAAATGTCCATATATTGCCAATTTACAAGCACATTGGTCAACTGCTTTACAACAGACTGCAATCTACCAAGTTTGTTGTACTTGAAGGTGGACAATAGCATGAGATTTTTCAGAAAACTTCTAATTGTCTTGAACTGCCTAAAGTGGGTCATGGGCATGGCAAGAAATACAGTACAGGCTTACTCAGTCGCTAACACATTGCTTCAGAAGTTAGATGCTGTACACAGAAGACTGACTTATTGGTTAACTGTTTTAAAAGGAATTAAAAGCATCTTGGACAAATTCACTGGCATGAAGAAGACTAATTACGTATATGTAACAGGTCTTTGAAGAAACAAATGGAAAACTCAAACTAGAAAGAGAATGTAATGGACGAAGTTCCTTGAAAACTACAGAAGAGGATATAGATAGAACAACGAACACGTACAGAATGTGACATCTAATGAGGTAAGAAAGTTAGTTTAGATACAATGTCTATCAGGTACATCAGATAGATATAGTTCTTGATATGAAAACATTTAGTAAATGACAATTCCCAGTTTGGCTTCATGCTGCAGAAATCACCAAAAAGCAGTCTTTATAATGACACACCTGCAGGAGAAATACCATGTTAAAAGAAAGGGTTATGTCATACTGTATCTGTTTGTCTTGAGAGAGATATTTGATAGTTCCAAGTCAGAGAATTAGTCAGGCAATATAACACAAGATATGGAATGTATGCAGTGGGACTTACATCATCTGAATTTGTTATAACTGCTGGTGTTCTTCAAAAATCAGAGCCAAGTCCATTTTTGTTCATCATAACAGAAGAAGCTACAAAACAAATGTAAAAAGGGAGGCTCCTGAGAGCTGCTACATGCAAGACTGGATGTTACCAGCAGATTCAGAGGTCTTAGAAACATTTAAAAGATGGAAGATTGTAATTTGGAAAAGGGGTCTGAAAATCAATCTGAATCAAACCAAACTCCTGGTGACTGGGAAGGAAATAAAGCAAAAAATACAGCAAGCAAAGTGGATGCTGTGGAAGAAGTGTAGGGGTGAATTCACTATTGTGCATCAAAAGTAATATCTAGTGATGTACATCTAAGCCATGCAAAATTCTATATAGTATCAGAGAAACAGAAAACTTACAAAAAAAATGATATTTTAATGATAAAATAAAGTTTGTTCATACTTACCTGGCAGATATATATATAATGTATTCTCCGAAGGTCCGACAGAATTTCAGGTTAAGCTGCACACGCAGTGGCCGGTCAGGTGGTTAGTACCCATTCCCCGCCGCTGGGAGGCGGGGTATCAGGAACCATTCCCATTTTCTATTCAGATTTTCTAACGCCACTGTCTCCTGAGGGGAGGAGGAGGGCAATATAAATATATATATCTAGTTAAGTATGAACAAACTTTATTTTATCATTAAAATATCATTTTGTTCATGAGACTTACCTGCCAGATATATATATAGCTGAATACCACCTTTGGAGGGGGTAGAGACAGCCAAGAATTAGGGAAACCAATTATTGGTAAAATTATTGGTTCCTTATCTGATAGCTTGAGCTGACTGAGTGGTTACTGTCACTCTAGTCTGCTTCTGCTTTACTAGAGACCCCAGCGAGGTAGTGACCTGCATAGCTGGCTACTTTCTAGATGATCTGTCAACGGGCGTGACCACAATGTGACTAGATCATAGCCCATACAAAGAGGACAAAAGAGCACACTAACCACCTGACCAACACCTAAAGCGTTAGTTTGCAAAGGATTGGGAAGACTGCCTCCAGTAGTCGACCCAACAACCACAAAAACACAATTAAAAGGGGATAGATCAGAGGTTGCCTTGTCCCCAAGGTTGCTGAAGCAGCAATGTATGGTCCCAGCGAAAAGCAATTTCAGATGCTACCTAAACATCTTGCCAAGAGTGTGAGGCAAACACCGAATTGACTTCATGTAAAAATGTGGCACTAAAAATGTCACTGAGTACCATTTTTTCTTGAACGCCATGGAGGTAGCAACTGCCCTCACCTCAGTGAGCTGCTAACTCAACAACTTGAAGTTGGAGTCGCCACACCAGAGTGTGCGCCCTTAATGATTATCTCAATGAAGAATGCCAGTGCATTCTTCGACATAGGTTTAACTGGTTGCCTCACAGAACACCATAAAACATCCAATGGACCACGAGTGTCCTGTGTTCTTTAAGGTAGTACTTGAGAGCTCTAACTGGACATAGAACTCCCTCAGGTTCCTGTCCAATAAGGTCTGCTAAACCTTAATTTCAAAGTGTCTAGGCCAAGGGTTAGAAGACTCTATCATTCTTAGCCAAGAACTTAGGGCTTAAAGAATAGACAGCATTGTGTTCCTTGAAGCCCCCATGACGTCCTCTAACTTCTCTCACTCTCTTCGCCATGAGGAATGCCAAGCTTCGAGCAACATCCTTAAGAGATGCAGAGGGAGAGGCTCAAAGGACTAAACATCAAAAACTTGAGCATTACGCCCAAGTTCCAAGCAGGGGAAATCAGCTGAGGAACCTTGGACGCCTTTGGAAAGGGCTCGTAAGATCGTGGAGGTCCTTATTGTCAGACAAAGCTAATCCTCTGTGTCTGAATACAACCGAAAGCATGCTCCGATAACACTTGATAGTCGGAACTGCTATATCGAAGTTTTTCTTAAGTAAAGGAGAAAAAATCCGCAACCTGGCTCACAGTGATAGAGGAAGAGGAAAAAGCCCTTTCTTTCTACACCAACCTTGAAGGTTGCTCACTACCCTAGATATATCCTTTAGATGAAGAACTTCTGGCTCTGAAGCGATGGCCCGTGCCACCTGGCCAGAAAACCCCTTCGCTCTGACCAAGTTTGATAGTCTGAAAGCAGTCAGGTTCAGAGCGGGAGATTCAAAGATATCTCGTGAAGTGGGTTTGTATGAGCAGGTCTGCTCCTCAGGGAAGGGTCTCGAACGCCTACCAACCAGAAGAGAAACTCCGAGAACCAGTGGTTCAAGGCCAAAACATGGGGATGAGAGTCATCCTCGTCCCCTTGTGAGGCCGCGAACTTGGGCGTATGACTTCTCCCAGAATTTAGAACGGGGAAAAAAGGCGTGAACATCTATTCCCGTCCAATCCCAGGAAGAGCAACTAGAACTGCCCCAGGGTCGAGTACGGATGAGCTTTACAGAGGAGCCTCGCTGTTCTTGAGGTCATGAAAATATCCACAAGATGGCGACCCTAAAATTTCCAAAATCTTGGCAAACCTCCTGATGAAGGGTCCATTCCTTCGCAGGAGTCGATGGCGCCAACAGAGCAGGTCTGTCAACATTTTCGACCTCTGCCACAAAACTTGTGAGAATCGAAATGTTGCGAGCATAGGCTCAAAGAATAATCTCTCTTGCAAGGCTGAACAGGAACAAGTATTGTCCGAGTTTACAGAACTACACGATTGCAAACTTGGACCTCAAGAATTGGCGAAAAAAGATAGCCGCCACATCTTTGAAGACGATGTGCCAGGACACCTGTTCCTCTCCAGGTTCCTAACACTTTCTCTCCTCTAGTGTTGCCCCCAACCTGTTGACGACCCTGTCGGAAAACAACACTAGGTTGGGGTTCAGAAGCTTGAGGAGATCCCCTTTCTGCACTTCCATGGATCGAGCCACCACCACAGATCCTCTTTATATAAGGAAGAATTCTCACCCCTCTTTCAAGTCTTCCTTGCTTTGTCAGTTCTCCAACAAAAGAACTGAAGAGGCCTGAGATGCCGACTCCCAGAAAACAAACTTCTCCAGCGAGGAAATGGTCCCAGCAGACTCATTCCTTCCTTCACCTAGCATGTTTCCTTTTCCAAGAAGGCCAAACTTTTCGTGACATAGAAGTTGCCGTTCTTGCGACGGAGACGCTATAAAAGCCGCTGAATAAGATCTGGAATTTGAGACACAATGGACAGTGAGGATCAGCTGCGACTTCTCCACAGACCAGAAGTCCCAGGGACTTCACGAGTTGCAGAGTCAACTGAAGGTCCTCCAGATACCTTTCGCTCGACGCACGCCGAATCAACCAGTCGTCCAAGTAGAGTGAGATCCTGACGGCGACAGATGCAACTGCATCGCAACGCTTTTTCATGAGACGTAAACACCCTCGGAGCAAAATGTGACGCTAACAGCATCTGGTGTTCCCAGGCGTCAACCATCCAAGTACTGACCAGACCCAACGTTGCTTAACTTCTGATCGGACTGGAGAAGCGGTGTTTTCAACGCGGTATGGCCGCTGTGCAGAGTCCAAAGCAGAGAGCCTGAACTGGTACGTCTAGTCCCCAAGACAACCTGAGATACTTCACCGAACGTGGGATGAATTGGGGCGTGAAGATAAGTATCTTGGAGATCCAAAGATACCATCCAATCCCCGGGATGAAGGGCTCAGTATTGACTGGCGAGGTCTCCATCTTGAACTTTTCCTTCGGACCAAGCTGTTCGACCTGTTGACGCCCAAGACGGGTCTCCAGCCTACTGAAAGTTTCGGGACTAGAAACAATCTGTAGTAAAACTCGGGAACACTGAGTCCAATATCTGTTCCATTGCTCTCCGCAAACATCTGTTCGAAAGCAGGTCAAACAATTTTCTGTTTGACAGGAAGGCAGTTGGGAAACAAAAACAAAAGAGGAGACAGGAAGGGAATCATAACCTCTCTCTAACAGTAGGAGGGACCAAACGCCTGCCCCTCACTCTTTCCAGGCTTGTGCAAATGAAGCCTGGTTGCAAAGGAGTCACTTGCTACCTCTCTTGAAGTGACATTCCTTCGAAAAAAAAAACTCTTTTCTCGTGGTGCTGGTCTCGTGGTTGCTTCCCATGGAAGCCCTTTGTTATGCAAACATTTAGCCTTCTTTACTTTTTGTATCTGAGATCGGTGCAAGCGTTATGAAGGAGATGCAGTTTGAATGTCGATAACTTTAGTTTTGAGAAAACGATATTTTTTTTTTTTTTTTTTTTTTTTTGTTTTTTTTGCTTCTCTGTGTATTTATTTGCTTGCCGTTACACAGTTTGATGTTTTTATGACATAATGAAAGCCAAAAATAGACCTGCAAAGTAATATAACTTCGCTAAATGAAGCTAAATGAAGCGAAAATCAAACACGCCGAGGTTGGCCAGCTGTGACGCTTTACTTAGTCAAGCTCTGAGCTGCTACTGACTGACTGCCACTGACTGCCCTGCGGCATTCTCTGTTCGCTGATGCGCATTATGTCCACAGGGTTGCCATAGATCGCATTAGATATTATTTCAGCTAAAAGGAAATTACCACCGATATACTGACAATATCATTACATCATATGAAAAAATGTAATTTGACTATGATAGGTTACTGTTTTGTTTATAACTTCTAACCGTATAACTTTTAAATAAAACTTTCTGAGAAGATAGTCAGATATGTATGATGCCATATATAAAATATCCCAGAAAATTTTATTTCCGATTTTTTTGTCAAACGCTCCTTAAGACAAAGACAACTACAGGGGTGAGAGAGAGGAGCCGACGGTTGAAAAGTCTCAGGAAACAGATCCCTAAGAAAAAAACCAGAGTCTGATAATCAGAGGAAGAAGAAGACGAAAGAAGTTTCTTCTTCATACAAAGGCTGTGACGAAAGAGGATGTTCTTCCGCAGCTGGTGGGTCTTGGAGTGAGTGGTGAAAGTAGTTCCGACTCGCCGACACGTAAGCGGAACTCCCGCGAACGTACAGCAAGTCACCAACTAGAGTAATGATAGTAAACATAAAATGTGGAACGCCACGATTAGCGTGTCATCCTTGCGCAAGAGCCATGCTAATCTTCTCTGTATCGTTCCACTAGTATATGCACTGCCGGGCAAGTACTGGCTAAATTAAGAAGGACATCAAAAGTTGAAGCGGTAGTTGTGCGGCGATGAACAACTGAGCGTGTCAACACAAGACTTGAAGCTTTACGGGCGGAGCGAAGAGCGCCATGGCGTGACGCCATGAGACGCCCGTGGCAAGTACAGAAGAGAGTCACAGCGTACCATGCTGGTTACCAGCGGCTGTGGCCGAGCCGTCAAGGCCAAGGTGAGGAGCGCTGAAGCGGAGAAGCGCACGAAGAGCAGACGCTGCCTGGCGCGAGACAAGAGAAAAGGCCAACACCTCAACTCGGGGGAAGACGAATAGGCCACTAAACACTCTCTAGAAGACAGACGCTTCTGTATCGCTTCCCGGCTGGAGACGCATGGTGAAAGTCTGTACCTCTTAACAGGCAGATCTGAATCTTGAAAGGTTCATGAGAGCATCCAGCTGTTGTTGCAAACCCAACAAAAATCTTACGCTGGAGAAGCCACTCTCGGAGAAGGGCTGAACCTGAGAGAAGGAAAGGGGCGAGAGACGTATACTTCCTTCCACACAGGGAAGAAGCTTCAGCCCTTGCCTTAGCGACAGGGGGGTCGAGTAGAGTGACTGAAAACACTTTATTCTCTTCTGCAGAGGAATATCCACGCAACTTTCGGGAAGAGTACAAACGCTCAGAGGAAGAGGACGTGAAGCCGCCCTCTCCTGCTTCTCTTAAGAGGGCGAGAGTCCAACCGAGAGCCCAACCCCCGTGGCGAAGGGGGAGGACGGTCGGGAGGACGAGAAGCAATCCTCAGATGCGTGCCTGGAGCACTCCATCCTGGCAGCCTGGGTAGCGCCATCAGGACCCGGCCGGGGACGCCAGATCGGTGGGAAGCCCCGTAACCTCATGCTGCTTTCTCGACATGCCCTCCCTGGTCCTGGGAGTCTGACAGAGGTCCAGGCCTAGAGGCACATAGGGGCCGATCTGACGCCCCCTCCACAACACTAGGGCACTAGCACTAACACTATGCGCTTGAATTGCATTCACTTTAGTTTCAAGAGCACGATTGACTCCACACGAGCCAGGGAATTACCAACTGCAGCAACAAACTACAGGGTTAGTAATAAATTACTACAGGGTTACTTAGTAGGAGAAAACCCTGACTGTCCAACTATGATGCACTCTAGAGGAAGATTTCCTCAGCCTATCACGCCCAATTAAAGCATATAGGCTTCATATATCTTCCATCACCCTCAGACAATCCCACACATTCATTACCGATTATCATAGAGCATTGAACACCCTTACATATCATACATAAAGAGTGAGAACTATCAAAGCCTCGATAGCCTCACCTTACATTCACCCAAGCTACAGACTCGATAGCTAGAGGTAAGACATCTTAATTATAAGAAAGTCAAAAGCAAAATCAAAACGGTCCACAAAGAGCGTATGCCAAGTCACAGATCCAGTCGAATACCAAAAACAACCAAAATACTTAAGTGACAACAAAATTGAAACTAAAGGCGGAGGAACTGGACAACAAGTGCTGACAGTCCGCACAGAGAAAATCTGGATAGAAAATGGGAATGGTTCCTCTTGATACCGCCTCCCAGCTGGCGGGAATGGGCACTAACCACCTGACCGGGAAACGGCGCGCAGCCGCGACTTTGAAATTTGTCGGACCTTTCGGAGAATACAGCAGCCATATATCTGGCAGGTAGTCTCATGAACAAAATGGAGATTTTGAAGAGGAGTGATAATGACATGGCTGAGTACATTTTGAAGATCATAATACATATGAAGGAAGAAGTTCCTTGTAGTTGTGGTGCTCAGAAGCTATAAAACATTAAGATTTCAAAGATGGACACTGTTTGGGTATATGAAAGGGAAAAGAGGAGCAGCTGGTCAGAAGCATAATACTACAGTACAGATGAAAGAAGTAGGCTGATGACGAGTAGAAAACAGATAAACATGGAAAAAGTACATAGAAGAAAACCTGTATCAGAAGGAAAGTCAGCCAGAAAATGCACAAGACAGAAGAGGGAGAACTCATTCCTCATAAAAATCAAGTAAATGGAAAATATGAAGTAAAAATGTTAATGACGACAATGAACCGTATACTGTAGTGTGGAAAAGCACGATAGTAAGCGTTTAACAAAGCGCAATCACTGTTCTCAAGAGAATATGTTGTTCTTAACAAGGAAGAGGCCAAAACTTCATAAGAGCTCATACACTGCAGCCAACTGACCCATCCACAGACTAATGTCAAGACGAAAAATTCTGTTTTTTGACCAGCCTACTCAAATTTATTTTTGGAAACTTGAGCATCTCCGATATATCGATTAGATTCTATTTAATAATGAAAATGTGAAACATTACTTACTGTAAAAATCCTAGAGTAATCATGCTTTTCTTAAAATTTTCTGGTTTTCTTTGTCCTGTAACGGGACGATACGTGCCAAGTGGAAAACGTAGCTGAATTAAACCACAAATCATTGTTATCATCATCTGCATGCCGCCTGTAATGCAAAAGAATCAACGTAAAAAATCTGTAAAAAAAAAAAAAAAATGCCAATTTCAATCATGAATGATAATTACAGTACGTCTTTGTTATACAGTCGTATACTGTACCGTAGTATAGAGACAATAAAAAAGGTTTGATGAATGGGTAACAAAAAAAAAAAGGGGACTGATATTAAGATTATTTACCTAAACTAATCTGCCTCTAATAAATCTAATAAAAACCTTGATGTAATAAGGAAAAATTCCATTGATAATATTACTAAAAGGCTTGGAACCAAACACTATACTAAACAAGCACATTTACTTTAAAATCCAAAGAACAATGCACACAATTGTCAGGGATGAGAAGGGATGCCAGTTTTATTTAAGACTACTACAACCTTAATGAGGAAAATAAATGCTACATGCTAAAATATCACTAAATAAGTCAAGTCTGACTTCTTTATTCATGTACAGTATTGTTATTTTACTTGTTACTGCTTGAAAAAAAATAGCAGAACTTACCAGCATTTGTATAAAAATTAATTACACTTCACATAAATATTCATTATTTATTTGGGTTGGTAGGCAGTCAGTTACTACAACAGGTCTGTATGATGCCCTGAATTATACAGTATAAGATAAACTTGCTCATTCTTGCAATGAGCAAAACTGCCTGTAGCTGGGACTAAACAAACTACCCGTGGTTATTATATACCAGTCCACTTATATAGGTCAACAAGACAACCTTAGAAATGTGTACTGTTCACTAGTCATAAAGTTAAAGTTTTGAAAACATAGTTTAAAGCTTGTCATACAGCAAAACGCCTCATATAAAAAAATATTGCTACATAAGCATGCTATCACCGTGCCTGGAATAAACTACGACTGCTGGTACTGCACTTAGGATCCTTCTGCATCCCAAAAACATTTAAGAGAAAGATCTACTGTACTTTTTCAAAACTATTGTTAAAAGGGATTGTATCTGCCTTCTCCATGTAACTAGGTGCATTTAACATCTCACAAAAACATAAAATCAGGTCCAATTTTAATCTCTGCTGCTTCACCATCAAAATAAGTATTGCCAGTGTACTATGAAATGTACCAATCGACTTGCCAGTTTCATCAATCTAAACAAGTAGTCTTATTTGCAAGACATCCAGATCTCAAACCATAGAAAGTCTGTCCAACCATCCTGTGCTATCTCGGGGATAAAGGGCCTTAATACAGTACACATCAGAAGTTAGGCACACCACTTTCAAAAGTTAATCAATAAACAGAAAAGTAAGTGTGGTAAATTATCACTCACATCATGTTAAAAATCTGTAATACTGATAGTCAATGTCAACTTTCCTTCAGTTTAGAGCAAAGGATGCAAAAAAAAAAAAAAAAAATTAAGAAAGTTCAAAGAGGTAGTGTAGAAATATATACAGTATTCTCATTGCATGACTAAATAAAGGTATGAAAAACAGTTCTATTCCCAATTACCTATAACTGTCTCAACCAGCAGCTAACTGATTTTATATTAGTATACTACAAGCAGTGGTCTTAAGGCTTTTATTTATCAGATAAAATCCTGCATCCTCTGGGCTATTATCAAACCCAATATCCAATATAGCCTACAATAATAATAAAACAGTATAAAAAAGGCTGACAACTAAAATAAAATTCTACCTCAGTATAGTAAAATATAAAGCTACGTACAGAGAACATGAGGGTCTGCTTTTTGGTACGAGAGGATATACTTGTTGAGGAAGAGAGTAAAGCCACTAAAGATGTACCAAAGAATAAGGAAACATATCGCTCGAGGATGTTGAAGGCCAGGATTTTTCTTTGCTCTATGAACGGACTTGACATTGATGCCATCTTCTTGAATAAAAACACTTCCATCTTCACCATCAGAAAGGTAAGCCTAGAAAAAACATAATAATTCAATAAAGAGGCAGGTGGTAAATGCATTCAATTTTCTACAATAACTAGCAATATGATCACGGAAATCATATACTGAACGTACTGTAGTTTCCTTTGAGGTTTCTTACTGCTTCAGTCAAGAGCATTCTCATATCCTTTTATTTTGAATAGCTTGTTTTCTGAAGAATAAATATTAAAAACTGACTTGCAACAGGACAGTTTTAACAATATAGAGTATAAAACTAATCTGTAATTCAACTTTGTATATAAAAATGTCAAAACACAAGAGTGTAAGAGGTCTAAAATGGAGGACTCACCTTTTTCTCTGACATACTTGGCATTCGACTACGACTAGTTGTAAACAGAAAAGGGTTTCTTGAACTAAGGAATTTTGATCCAAAAGACATGCCTGTGGAAAAGAATAATTCAGGATTACGCAATGAAAAATATATCTGAAAAGATTTACAATTTAAAGAATCATATCAGGCTCTGAAGACCCAAATATTGTAGTTTTTTACATATGAAGATACTAATTTTACCTCTACACAAAATAGAAGTATGAAACATAAGTAAACATGTCACAGTAGCACATCATCACTGCCTTCTTTATAATTTATATTTCAGGTTTTCTTTTTACAAGGTTTTAGATGAAATGAGTTCTCACCAATCTCTCCTGCTCCGAGTATGTTCTGACTGAATACCCATCTCATCTATATGTAATATTTTTTATATAACACAAGTTACAAACTCCTTATCTATATAGGAGTGATTCACTCATAAATGGTTCTTCTCCAAAATACATACTACTGTATTTAAAAAGTCCAATAGTACCTCCCAGCTGTAAGGTAAGGAATATGCTGTGCGCAACGCTTAGGGGGACACAGGCCAGTTAGGACCTGACATGTCAAGGTTGGGTTGAGATTAATTTTTGCATTTTACTTCTGATGTATGGCACTCCAAGTCAAGTTAAAGATTAGATGCTTAGGTTATGTTAGGTTAGGTTAGATAATGGAAAGTAAGGTTAGGCTGCATCCCTGTGCTCTATGTCAGGTTTGGTGGAGGAGGGGGTGCTGTCCACGAAGTCAAAAAAAACCTTGAGCCCTAGGTTTGGAGGCATCCTTGTACAGTAATTGGTCTTACGATATCTTTGTCCTTTACATGTGTTTTTAGATTGATACTGATGGAGGTTTTGAATCAAGTAAGGCAAGAACTGACTTCCTAGGTAAGGTTGGCCTTGTCACATCCTAGTAAATATAGATATGACAAAGTAAATATAGATATGAACCATGCATGTTTCCAATTGTTTTTCTTGTGATTAATGCACTGGAGGATATTTCTGGCTGATGGAGCAATGTAGTACTCATTTCTGCTTTTGTCCTAAACCATTTACCCCTGAGATCACTCCACAAATATTGGATAGGTGAACTTGAGGAAACAAAATTTTGTGGTTTTCACCAAACATATTCCAAACGCAAAACATGTTAGGTATGCATTTGGAAAAATATACGACCATGACTCATGGGATTACTAAGAAAACTGAAATAATCAGAAAAGGTCTTGATGATGAACTGAAACAGCCGCAACTACGGTTTGTTATCACTCAGATGTGACATCATGTAAAACTATTTTTTATTATCTAAACTAAAGTAACTTTTCTCCTACAGTGTTTAAAACTGATTTTCACGCTTCTGGATGTGCAGTCATCCGCTATCTTTGATTCTTCTACATTGTAATTTAAAGTTTTTTACCACTTCTATATGTTTATTTATTAGTAACATTACACTTTAGAATATCTCTTTTACAGCAAAGTACGTTAAGCTAGGCCATATCATTATCATTAACTTTCTCTTTGAAAATCAGAAGTGAAGATAAGAGAAGCATTTGGACTAAGGAAAGCTAAAATGAACAACTGAGGGTTTGTTTTCCATTTTACCTTTCACTTTTCCAAACGTTTACATAGCCTATTAGGTTCATGGGATACACATCACACAATGACATAGCCTATAACCAATTAATAATTGTTAGGCTACTACAATGCTGATCAGCCTATGTGGACTGCTATCATAAAAGTTATGATGTAGCTTATCAATTGTCACTGAACGACAACCTATCTGAAATGGTGTGAAACCCCTGATTTTTATAAAGCTGTAGTTGAAAAGTTGTTTACTTTTAAGTCATGGAAAACAGTTTTGTACCACAAGCTGTGTAAGAGAGAGAACAAACCCCATTCATGGCCATTTTGGTTTACTTTTGATTCCGGTGACAAAAACTAAAGGTAGAACTATATAGTAGCTCCTTGGTGGCGACTGCCTTCTAACTTAACTTTTTCTACAGTTTTTTGGTTGCTAATTATGAATTTACCTTTAATTTTTGGTGCTTGAGTGTAATTAACCTGTAATTAACCCCTGAAGTCCATCCAACAAGGGGTTTCCATACGCGATCTTCACAAGACAGAACAGTTCATATCCCGTCAGGCAAGTGCAATAACTTGTTAACGTGGTGCCAACCCCCAGGCCAGTACTACCAAACACGAAGGGACATTCCATTTGGCCGACAACAAACAGATGCACCGCCAGTATCTGAACCCCTAAAAGTGTAGAAAAAACCAATTGAAAAGGTAAAATCAGGTGCGGAGCTAATATATAGAATTACCAAACTAAAAATATACTTGGCTATATACCTGATTAACTCATGGGTTTGTGGTGAAATTAATTTGTCATATAGACTAATTATAAGGAATTTGCAATAAACAAATACCAATCTCGATGGACAAAGGCCTATGGTGGCCTTGACTTGGTCTACGTCAAGGTGTATCATACTGGAGTGTGTAGTACTAGGCCTATAGGCATGAGCAAGGTCAACAAATTGTCTCAGAAATTAAAAGACACAAATAAACGGCAACTCAAAAGCAGAATTAAATCCAATGGCCTTCACTCCCACCTATAGCCAAGGCCCTACCCATTTTAATGCCTACCGCAAATTTTGAAGATTAGGCTAACTTGACCATTTCCTCTGAATGGATGCAAAGACACCCGAATCACATTTTAAAATTGAGGGAGATTTTAGCAAAATGCTGTCCTGGATGCTGTTACACGACACAAGAGTAATTCGGTACCAGTTTTACTTCAGGCCAAGGTTGAATACGGCACTGAGGCTGTCTACTGTGTAGTTTGACACATCACAAATCTCTGTAAACAAATACATCTTTACAATCTAAT
>NC_089799.1:9700874-9720874 GCF_040412425.1 Macrobrachium rosenbergii
AAGGCTATAAAATTTTATACCACCAAAACAGAAAATACAATCACAATTTTATGTTAAATACAGATGCCCCGCACCTTTCATTGTTGGACAGCAGAATAATAACAAAAATTCCTGCTTAGGTACCCCAGTATCCTCTTATTCTTTATTAATCACTCTCATAATTGTTATGGTACCAAAACAAAGATATGAACCCAAGGAGAATCGTTATGGGGGAGCAGGCGATTTAGCAAAAGCATTTTATGTGCATGTATATATATATGTATATATATATGTATATATAGTTATGTTAATATATATATTAGATTTATATATATATTCCTAATGTAATTAATTCTGACATATTACCCCATGGTACATGCAGATTTACTAGGTCTGCCTTGTCATTCTTTCCTCTTTATTTTTAGAATGGTCGTAGTACTATATGTTCGTGTTTTCGGAGTGTCTTATTTTTAATCTTGTGTTTTCAATTTTTCACTTTTACTTCTTCCCATCCATCCCTTGCAGTGTTCTAAATGTCCGTCCATCTCAGTCATCCTTTGATCCTTAGTGAATACTTACAAGTTTGAGTGTCAATTCCTCTTATTCTGAGAATTCTCTGTCTCAGAAGTGCTTCGTATCTAACACCTTTTCTCTACTGAACCTAACGTAAGTAGTGTAGTCCTAAACTGTTCACTCACGCTGAATCCTACGTCATCATCCTTGTTTATTTTTGTTTGTTTTGAATTTATTATCATTCTATTTTTGGAGGCCATATTCCGGCCCTAATTTTGTCCATCTAACAGACCCCATGAGTCAGTCTGTTATGGTTTATAGTTTTCTTGTATACTGCTTCTTCCGTGTATTAATTGCTTTTGAATAGACAAGTTTTTAGATATTCTTAAATGTCTGTACGTTTTCGTATCTCATGAGTTCTCGGGGCAATTTATTAAACATTTTTGGTGCCATGTCTTTTTCCAGTGTCATTAATTACATCTTAGTTCCATTAATCTATATTTGTCTTTGTTCCTACATGTATTTAAGCTCTCGGTGGTATAATTTTGTTGGAGGTTTTTGACATATTCCGGTGTATTATTCTTTATCGTAATGTCCGTAAAAATTGTTTTTACATTCAGTTCTTGTTTTGATAGGCAGCCAGTGACGGCCAATAAGGGTGAGAGTGCCCCTGTCCCGTGGGGATTTATTCTTTATTAGTTCAGCTGTTTTGTTGAATTAACCCTGCAGTTTCTGCTGTCCATATTTTGGTCATGCCATCATTGAGACTGTTACAGTATTCAAGTCTTGTGGTTTCATAGTTATGGGCGAGCGTAAACAAAGCTCCATCAAATTTAGGCTTCCTTTAGTCCTAATAACTTTCTTTAATTTCTTCAACTTTCTCCGAGCTGTGTGCTTGCAACTCGGAAGACGCGAGTTCAAATCCTACTTGAAAGTAGACGATAAGTTCAATTCTCGTAACTGATTGTCAATTGCAGAACATACATATATATATACATTATATATATATATATATATATATATATATATATATATATATATATATATATATAATGTATATATATATATGTATATAATTATATATATACATACCGGCTATATGTGCATTCTATACTGTTTAAAGCTTCTCTGTATCTACAGACGCAAACTGGTAATTAAAATGCCAAATAAATTTATTGCTGTAGCGATATCGCATTATCCGTAGTATTCATGTAAATCAGTATGCATTGTCTGCTGCTGCTGAGGTAATCATCTTGGCCTGAGCGTACAGTCGGCGTTTGATATAATCGTAAAACTCGACTTCTTCCTTTAAATAGTCCTTCAGGAACATCTTGGTGGCGTTAGAAATAGGCTGCATGAACTTTTCTGATCGTCTGTTCTCTACAATCCTACCTGCAGAATAAGGACACTGTATAAATGAAAATTTCCTTTAGCCATTAACAAATTCTTAAAGGAAAGCATCCGTAGGGGGTAGTGCGTCAGTGCACCTCATGCGGAGCACTGCAGGCATTATGTAAGGTTCTCTGCAATGTCCTTTCGGACCCTAGCTGCAGCTTCTTTCATTCCTGTTACTATACCTCCATTCACATTCTCTTTCTTCTGTTTTACCTTCCGCTCTCTCATAACAATTGACTCAACATTATTTCCGGCGCTGAATGACCTCATAGGTCCCAGCGCTTGGCCCAGTTACAAATTCTTGTAATTCATCGTTATTTTATATCCATGCACACTTAAGTATACTACATATTCAAGAATTAGGTTTCTTAGTAAACACAGATGAGAAACATCCAGGCGAACAGAACTAGATTAATAACACAATAAATGGAAACTCCAAAAAATAAAGTAAAACTAATGCAATGATAAAAAAAATAATAGCGTCAGAAATCACTTATAAAGGTGTAAGTGGAAACAACGTGATCTATGTAATATATCAGATCTAGTTTCGACTGATCTTACCCGTTCCGTGGAAAGTGAACTCGTAGTTTGTGAAGAAATCTGGCAGGACATGCTGAAGGACCTGAAAGGTAGTCGGCAGATCCTCCAGGATTCCCACAACGCTGAAGGATGCCTCGACGTTAGCTTTCGCCTTCTGCAGCGCCCATCTGTCTCCGAGAATCCTACAGAGAGACCATTTACCAACATAGGTTTTGTTAAGAGAAATCATAATGTTATGAAAGTTGAAATACCACTTTAGAAAATGAGACACTTTAGGAAAGTTGCTGAAGAACAGAATAGAATATAGAGTGCAGACCAAAGCCCAAGCGCTGGGACGTACGAGGCCATTCAACGCTGAAGTGGAAATTGACAGTAAAAAGGTTTGAAAGGTGTAATAGGAGGAAAACCTATCGTCTGCCCTATGAATCAGTTGTAAGGAGAGGCTGGAAAGTAAGATGGAGGAAAGAATATGAATGGAGGTACAGTAAAAGGAATAAAAAGGGTCGCAGCTAGGGGCCGAAGGAACGCTGCAAAGAACCTTAAGTAATGCATGAGGTGCACTGACGGCACTAACCCTCTGCGGGTGGGAACTTGCTATAGGGTACTGAATACATTTTGTCAGACATTAACGTTACATTTTAACATCTTTCAAGTGTGGCCTATAGGCAAAGGTGTGAACCCACCTACACAAAAACATTCGTTAACGGAGCACTGACCTCCCCCCCACCCCCCGTCAAGTGGGAATATTGTTTCAACCGTCTGTAATTTCGTTCGTATTGTCACCCTAGCGTATTCAATGTAAATTTCTACCATTACCATTTCCTTCGAAGCTTACATGCATTGCGGTTCTTGTCCGCAGAAGTAGGAAATCTGCGATGCTGTAAAATTTCTGTTGGGTGGCAAGCACTGAGATTGATCAGCGCCGACTAAGCACTCTTCCAAACTCTTCACTTTCCTCGTACCTAAATGTGAAAGAAAAATAGGTTCTGAAACAGAACATTAAAAGGATTTGCTATAAGCTGGCAAGTAATTATACTAAAGAAAGGTAAAAGAATGCATATTATTGTCACAGTAATGTGAATTTGCTGACAAATGAATTTAGAAAATAATGCTCAATGTTCACAGCATTCTTTTAATATCCACAATGAATTCTCTCTAGGGGTGCCTTTTAGCAGTTATAAGATGTAAATGTCTTAAACTGTACTGGCCGTTCTTTGCGTATTTGTCAAACGTAATAAAAAAAATGTAGTCGATTTAAAGCCATCAATCTCTCGTTCTGCAAGTTCATCATAAGCATAACTGGATATGAATCGGCCTTTACAAGTACAGTACAGTCAAGTCATTAAGAAAAAAGAAGTAAAGTGAGATGAGGAGAAGCGGGATAGGTGAATGGAAACAAGTGTGTAGAAGTCTGCCAAAATGTTAATGAAGAAGAGGAAAAACAGATAACACCAGGAAGAGTGTGAGAGTTCAATTCCACACAGTACATCGTACCCCGGTATTGTTGTGCGTAGTAGAATCTGCTGACATATCTGTCTACTGGCTCCCTGATAAGATTCATCCACGATACTTCACCTTCTTTAAATCTAGAAAAGGAAATAGGAATGGTTAGATTTATTATATTTATGTTTACTATTATAGAGCATGAACGCACATTGCTAGCGAGGCCATGGAGTTGTCAGATATGGATCGCTAGGAAAAAGGTAAACAGACAGACAGGGCCAGTAGCATTCTTACTGCTGGTCTTATACTTTACGCAATGACATCTCTTCTCTCGTGTCACAGAAATCTCTCTCTCTCTCTCTCTCTCTCTCTCTCTCTCTGAAGGGCACAGGATCATTAAGTACATGAAAGGTAATATCAAATTATTTTTGAACTCTGTATGATTTTAGTTTCTCTTTTTTTTACCTCTCTCAATATCTTTTGTAAGGAACTAATCGAAAAGTTCGTGATTTTGACATTTTTTTTGCCTGGATTATAAAATGTATCTTTTTCGGTAGTTTGTTCACATACTAACCGGGGCGTTATTTTTTTCTGTCTGGGAGTTGCATTATAATCAAAGGATCTATTTATGTCTAATTTTAAGCTTAGGTGCCTTCGATGCTCATATGAAATAGATATTGATGCTGCAAAATTCCTCTTTCTGATGACCAGTGTGACGAATTACTAACGTGATTCTATAACTGTACTGATATTGTTAAGTTCTAGGAGAGATGTCTTCAATTTTGTTAACTCCATGTAAGCCAAAGCCAAAGCAATATTTTTGGGGGCCAAGGAAAGTGTAATGTGGTTCAAAACGGATTAAGACTACATTTGCCAGTTAGCAATAATATTATATATGATTTTGATGTTGGCCATTAGTTGTTTATTCTCAGCTCCTCCGCCCCCCAACTCCCCAGTTCTTTTGAGGTTCCTCCATGTCATTTTGTCCAGCTTTACGAAGCCTTTTATTCCCTGTACCGTAACACACTGAATCAGTCTTTCGCACAATGCCACGGCTATTGATTTCTGTAAATGTCAGATCAGTTGCGATGCTATTTTAAAACATCGTATCCTTTTGCTGTTAGTTCTAAGACATTTCTTAATTTCTTCGTACTTATACGCTTAATTGATTAGTCCTAAATGCAGAACATTTATCTCTTTCCATTTTTGCTTAGAATAAAAATAAAAAAGACACGAATGTCTAATGCTAACCCTGGCTGGCGGATTCTGAACTAGTGTTGGCGCCTCTCAAGTTTTCTCTTTCTAAGCGGAGATACGTTTTGTAATATTTTACCATTGTATGTTAGGTATCTCACGTTACTTATCACAGACCTTTCTCACCATTAAATTCAAAGAAAACGATCACCCTTACCTCTTTACCTCGAAGAAGAGTAAGTGCTGGTCGAAACTGAAGCGCGTGGATTTGGAAACTGTCAGCCAGCCCGTTGTCATGTATTCTAGCATCGTATGATTCATCCAGATGTCGTTATAGTTTCCCGAGTGCAAGTGAAAGAATCCGTTAAATTTACTCAGCCTGAGGGAACAGGTTAGTTTACTCTAAACATTAGAGAAATATTATTTGTCACAGCTTTCAGTAGTCAAGTGAATCGCACCTGTATTAAGATCAGAAAAAGTATATTTTAAAAATTCTGTCAAGGTTTACATAAAGAAGGAATCCCCCCAAAAATAAAGCAAGTAAGGAAAATGTTTCATATTAAGAGGAATTTTTTGCACAGATAAAAACTAATTTTTTTTTTGGGCAGAAACATTTTTCGGTTAAGGAATCATTAACAGGAAGCTGCTCCCACACAAAATGTAATCTATATTGAGATCATTAAAATAATGGGATTTCAAGCATTCATATGCAAAGAAATATATATAAAAATGTAGGTAAAGGAATTCCATGAACGAAAAAGATGCATAGAGAATGATTTGCTAGCAATATTTACTTATAATAAAGGGTCTTTCATCGGCAATAACTCAAAAAAGTTGCTGCCCTTGTATTTTCAAGCAGTACTTAGGATTAGGTACGCAGCCTTCTGACCTTCTCCAACCTGGCTGAGACCCACATCAGTCAACTAATTGCCACACATTATTATTATTATTATTATTATTATTATTATTATTATTATTATTATTATTATTATTATTATTATCCTGATTGTCTTTTCATCCTCTAAATATTTTTGGGTCATATAATTTTTGTAGTATATTTTTGAGGACTCACTTTGGGTTATTATTATTATTATTATTATTATTATTATTATTATTATTATTATTATTATTATTATTATTATTACTCAGAAGATGAACCCTATTCAAAAGGAACTATCCCACCGCAGGGTCCATTGACTTGAAATCCAAGCTTCCGAAGAATGTGCTTCATTCACAGCCTAGGTCAAGAAAGGCAGAGCGAGATGCTGGAGAGAAGGCATACCAGAATCGTTCCAGGGAGTCTTACTCTTTCCTCAGAGAGCTCGGAGCCCTTTGTTTATTTGAAGCTCCTGGGCTCCGATCTTTACTTCCAGGAAAACCGAGTTATGATGAAATGGTAGCGCTTTATTTAATCTTTTTTTTTTCCTCTGCTTTCAACGTCATCGCTGCTTTATGCCAATAAAAAGATGATGAAATATATATATATATATATATATATATATATATATATATATATATATATATATATATATATATATATATTTATATATATATATATATATATATATATATATATATATATATATATATATATATATATATATATATACATGCGAATTAGTAGTACGTGCATATATGTTTATATGCATACCTGTCTACATGTATACAGATTCATGAATCCGCAATGTGCTCGTGTATAGTACATTTATCCATGTAATGTACATACATGTACACATGTGCTTTTACGCATTTAAATATATACATACAAGTATGTATGTTTATATATATAATATATATATATATATATATATATATATATATATATATAAGATATCTATATATATGTAGATATTTTGTATACATGTAGCTTACATGCACGAATAATACATTACGTCCGTTAGTATACATGTATATGCATAAGTACTCAGTGCTCATGTATGTATATATACATACACAAAAAACAGTTACACTTCCTCTTCAACGCATAAAAGGTTTTAAATATCTCACGCTGAAAGAATTATGCACGCACACTCACTCCACATTAATATCCCTTCTGGTTTTCATCACGTTCCATGGGATGAGGTTGTTAGGCCCGTGATCTACTCTCTCATGTCCCTCCTGGTTGACTAACTACCAGGTACCTAATGCACTGTTTGCGTCAACTGAGCCGCAGTGTTATTTAACATAACAGATCAAAGGTAATACCCTCTTATCTGGGAATCGTACTTTGGCCCTTTTGCAAGCCGGTTTGATTGTGCACTGCAGTGGCATGACTACCAGGTACTCTGCCAGGAACTGAATCGGGGTCATCTCTCTGAAGATGTAAATATCATGACCGCTAGATAACGAGAGAGACATAGAACAATGGAGAGATATGCAAACATTCAGAGAAATTATGTAAAGTGACTGTCCAGGTTTATTTAATAATCGTAGGAAGCTGTTTGTGTTAGTTGATCCTTCAGGTTACAATGTTTCACATTAATCTACGGTGGGTTTGCTCTATGCATTTTTCTTTAATGGGTTTTCTCTTAAAGAAGGATTTGCCGAGACTGCGTTAGAAGAGATCAGTGAGAACCACTTAGGCGTAATAAATGGCAAAGCTCCTTTCAGTTCCACAGCAAGACACTTACTCTAACAAGACACCAATCATTGTGCTCGACCCACACTTTGGGACCCGATTATAGACGAGAACTCGAGGGTGAAGTGGATTCGAAGCAATGAACTTCGGTGCGGTTTCTTCTGCTGGAACGTTTAGGCTCTTGGTTTTCGTTGCATTCTGTACCGCGTTCTTAGGATGAAAGTTGCGACCTGGAACTCGTGAAGAGAAAGGATGGAAGTAGTAGCATCTTAATGGCTGGGTATTTTATTAGTGAGTTTGCGCACAAGCGATTAGAAATTGTTGCCGTAACAAATAGGGAAACAAAAAATTTGCAGTTGCCATTCTAAAATCCAGAGAAAAACTAAAATGACGCTGCCCTATGCAAAAGAAATGGATATAAACTTAGATTTTTCGTCTGTCTATCATTTATTATTTTCAGTATTATAAGCAATCTGTCACCGTTAGTCAGAAGTGAATATATCTCATCCGCTTTATTTATAGTTTAAAAAGGCTGCTAACTCGAATATTTTAACTCATGGAAAATCAATAGTGACCGTTTCAAAGTTAAGCCTTCACAAATTATTACACGATGAAGTCTAGCTAAAATATAGTAAAGTAAATGTCTCTCCGCATGTTTAATATAGAATTAAGCCAAATAAAGAGTAGGGTAGGAATGTGTATACTTCCTTAATTACAGTTGTAGGCCCTACGAAATGAAGCTGGGCGTAAGGGAAAATCACAAAACTAAGGAGAAAACTTACCTTCATCGTGATGGTTCCCTGTAAGAGGGTTTCGTCGTAAGATAATGATTACGAATAACGTTGCTATCACGAAGGTTTTCTTGTACATGGCAGACGTTTAAAAAAGTCCCTTGTGAGGGAAGAGCTTACGAAAGATTATTAACTTATTCACGTGTTAAATAACAGCCGGCCTCAGGAGAAATCATCCGAAACGAAAGTGAGTTCAAGGCAAAAAAAATCACTGGAATGGTCATACTTTCTCTAATGGTGGTTCTGGAAGGAATGAAGACTACGTAGAGAGAGGAGAACCAAGCAAGCAACCTGCATGACACATCAGATCTATATTTAGTTTTAGGAGCCACGTCAATTTCCAACTTACTGCCGAGTAGTATCCTTCTGGCCGTGGGATGCAAGCTCATCCACCTCATGGAAAGGCGTAGGGGAGCAAAGCGTGATGCTTGCAGACAGCAGACCAAGCACACATCTGGGCCAGAAGAGAAAAGTAATTGTTTTCCTGAAACTGAATTAATGGCGTTTGCAACTCGGTGATAAAGGTTGGAATGAGGATTGAGTATTTTTCCATTGACGCGATTTGTTTCTGAGATTAAAAAAAAAAAAGTTATTTTAAATAGCCGTTAGGGAATTGAGTTACAAAGGAACTTTTTTCTATAACCAGAATTTCAATTTAGTAACCAAATTCTTGATTTACAATTCCTGATTGACATTTCCCAATTATATTCCCGTTAATAAATCTGAAAAGTTTTGAAAACTGGTTTTGCTCAAAGATAGTTTATGGATTCAGGCAGCGGATTTTTTTTTCTTTGCTGAAACTAAATATTCTTTAGATCTTGGTTGAAACTACTACATAATACGTTAGAATCTGTCACCAATGAGTGATTAGATCGCAGAATATTATAAGATTTAATTAATCTAAACCGCAGAAGTATTACATCTGTCAAAGACCCGACTATTCTAAAAAAAGAGAGAATTAACAGCTGTGATATTCTCTCTCTCTTTTTTTTTTTTAGAATAGTCGGGTCTTATGACAGATGTAATACTTCTGCGGTTTAGATTAATTAAATCTTATAATATTCTGCGATCTAATCACTCATTGGTGACAGATTCTAACGTATTATGTAGTAGTTTCAACCAAGATCTAAAGAATAATAGCTTCCAGCAAAGAAAAAAAAAATCCGCCTGAATCCAAACTATCTTTTGAGCAAAAACCAGTTTTCAAAACTTTTCAGATTTATTAACGGGAATATAATTGGGAAATGTCAATCAGGAATTGTAAATCAAGAATTTGGTTACTAAATTGAAATTCTGGTTATAGAATGAATGAAAGTTGAAAATGACTTTAGGGAAATTTTTCTCCCATCACACGGGATTGGTTACATCGTTGCGAAATCACATGTTGATTAACGGTAGTTTTGGTTTATTTGGTAATGCATTTTTGACAAGTCACTTTTTCGGATTGTAACGAAATCGAGTTTAAATTATAAATAATATATATATATATATATATATAGTATATATATATATATATATATATATATATATATATATACTGTATATAATGTATATATATATGTGTGCATATATATACATTATATATACATACTGATATATATATAATGTATATATACAGTATATGTATATATATATTGTATATATATTATATATGTGTATATATATATATATATATATATATATATATATATATATATATATATACACTGGGTATTCCTCAACTATATTTATTAAATTGAAATTTAGTGTCTTTTTACTGTATCTTACTGCCGGTTGATGAAACATATATTATTGAAGTACTGTTATTATACCCCCACCTCGTTACTAATTCCCCTTCCCCCCTCACTCCCCTTCTCCCACCCTCCCTGTTCCCTTTTTTGGATCCTTCGTCGGGAACAATGGTGGGAATCTAATATACATATCACCCTCTGGCCACTCTAGTAATGATATGGGACTGATCTTTGTTGCATGATCGTTTTGGCAAGGAATAAAGATTTGCTCGTACAATATATTTAGCTAAATGCCTTCGTGATATAAAGTATGTAAACAAGATTTGTTTTTATAAATATCCGGCATAGTTTACTTTTAACGTGGCGTTGTCAATTGTCTGAGAATAATTCCCGTAGGCTGGCAGTTCCGTCAATGCACTTCACGTGGTGTACTTAGGGCAATGCTGCAAGGTGTTTGCAGCGTCCCTTCGACTCTTGACTGCGCGCACTTTTTTTTATCTTTTACATTATCTCTATTCGCACATCCTTTGTTCTATCTTGCTTTCAAACCTACTTATTATTACTTCATAATACGACTGTGGGATTATCTCCCAGTTCCTCCTTTAGATTCTTGTACGTCATCTCCTTTATTTTCTGGGTCTCTTTACCTTCTTGCAACTCCTTTTCACTCTCTTAAGCGCAGAAAGGCCGAAAGTGCCCCTGTGCTCGGCTTGCCAGCCTAGTGTTGCCTTAACAAAGCTCAACGACCTGTAGCTTCTCCACGGTCGTTTGTTATAAAATGACATCAACCTTCAGTTACAGCTATGATAGGTATCATTGTTCGCCCACCTGTCATGCACAAGAAAACCTGTGCAATCATAAATTTCCTTGCTCTAAGCAACCTTCTACTTTGGTTCTCAACTGTTTTACCAGGGTGAAACACCTGGTCGGAGAGAAAAAGATTATGGTGTGTCGAGAGAGAACAAGCTCCCCAATTTATTTAGATTTATGCTTTCATAAGTTGCAACAGCTGGTTTTTTTTATATACGAAACAACTCACGGTCAAAGGCTGCGAAAGCACAAACGTGTTAAAATGAATGATAAAATTGATCAGTTGCCAAAAGATGCATGAACAGTGGGAGCATTATTTTTAGCCAATTTCTTTTTTACCATTCATTACCAAAGATAAAAGGAAGTATTCAGAATAATGGACACGAAATATTTTGTAGTAATTCATGAAATTTCTCCCGAAATCTTGCCGTTTACTGAGGGCTTTACAAAAGGATCAAAGCAGAGAACAAAGGCATTGCACTTTATTACTCAGACCTGAGCAGAAAGAATCACATTCCAGTAATATAAAAACCGTTAGTAGCTTTAGCAGAGAGCTATGAAGCAAAGAATCTGTAAAAAGTAGGGAAGAGATAAATTACACGATATAAGTTTATAATACCTTTCAATTTTGTCTTTTGTTTTGTTTTTGTTTTATCATCGGCGTGCAGTCTTTGCAAACGTTCAGGGAGAAAGGAAATAGGTAAATGGAGCCTTAGAATAGTGGATGGGAAAAAAAACAGAACTCTCTTGTACTAAAGAACCAATATCTTGTTAAACATTATTCTTCCAAATAGTAATAAAATAGTGTTTAGAATATTGTTGTAAGTTATAATGTTCTCTTACCGTTTGTTTGAATAAAGACAGTTTTAACTAAAAGTAAGAAACATCAGATAGAGAACTTCCTCCGAAATGGCAGTTAAAATCAAAATATTACTTTCTATATATGCAAAATAGTTAATGGAGGATGATAGGCCAATGACAGCCATGAGAAAATGGGGTTAAATTGATAAAAACTCGTCATATTCGTTTTGTCCTTTATTTCACTTTGTCCTCTGAAGATCCCCCCGTTATCTTCTCCAGAGTTCTTTGCGGGGAATTTATCAATTTTTTCCTTATCCGTTTTTCTCTTCCTGTACTTTAAATAGCATTTAAAACAGTTTATTTCCTCATGGTGTCTGACATTTCATGTTTCTTTTTTTTTAATACTTTTTTTTTTTAGTTCCAACTTTCATTTGCCTTCCCTGCTAAATATAGCCTCATATTTATTCTACCCTACTCTCTCTTTTAGGTTTTTTAATCCACGCCCTCTTCATTCAGTTTTTATTTTCTCAATTGTTTTATCATCGTCATGGAAAAAAGGTAAACCGTAAAAGTCCAAATTGAAACTTTTCTTTTTCACCATGTTCTTTCCTTAGCGTTCTCTTAGTCTGTCCGTTGACTATTTGATTTTATTTCTCCCTTTTGCTTTTGTTGATGTTTCAACACACTTCTTTTCATGTCGATTAATCGTTCAGTAGTTATTACGTCATTACTTCTGTATTACATTGTTTTCCATTATATCCTAATCATCTGACAGTCTTCACATGTTCTCCAGGTTTAAACCAGTTTGCAATTTCTTTCAAAGCCTGTGATGTTTCGCACAACGTACTGCCTCAGTTATTTTGGAAGTATGCACATCCCTGCTTCACTCTTTTTTGGTCTTGATTGATGTGAGATATCAGACTGATATCCTGGCATCTACTTTCTGCTTGGGATCGTCTATCAAGTGTTCGTTAGAGATGACATTGGATGATAAGCTGGCTTATTTTAGATGCTGTTTGTTTAAAGGAAGGAGAGGATTTCCAGATTTACAGTAAATACATACATACATACATACACACATACATGCATACATATGCTGTTACGACGGTTCGATCACTAAACTGTAAAGTTACCGCTCAACGGGTTTTCTCTCGTGAACCTCCCGTTTTCTACGGTGCCTTTTCCCGTGACCTTAGGTCGGGGCACCTAGCCATGTTTTATTTATGTAAATGTGCATTTATTACTCACTCATTTGTGCACTTTTGTATTGTATATGTGTCAGAGCATTATTGTGTCTAATCTGTTAATTTTATTTGTCACGTTATCTGTATTTACCTGTCCTGTTTCATATTGAGAACAATTGACCTCAGGTCACCTGTGTCCTTGTATGTCTTTGTACTGACATCTGCACGCCGCTTTATAAGCGACCTGCTCCCATAATAACTGCATTTCACTGTCATATCCATAGATCAGAATAAAGAGTTTCATATCCATATCCTAAACTCACCTACTCATTAAAAAATGACTTACGGGCTGCTCTATGAGCAAGAGCCCGTGCTGGCATAAGGCCGGCTTCATAAAAAAAAAAATGAATAAACTAGCAGTCAATGTCTACCTGCTCTCTCTTTTGCATTCTCTCACAAAACCTTGAACAAGGTGAAAATTTAAACACTTGGCTAATATTAAAAAAAAGGCTATTCTAATACCTCAGAAAAATTTCATTATTTTCGCTATGAATATGCTGTATAATAATCACATCCTACAAACCAACATAGCATAGTTTCAGGCTTAATACAAGGAATGGATAGTGTTTTTTTTTTTTTACACTGACAACCAGAACAATTACTTACTGTAAGAGGTAGCCCTGTAACGTCACCCTCAGAGCCGTCAATGGAGTCTCCAGTGAACGTGCCATCCGCTAAGTCTCCCCTGAGCAAGTTTTCTATGGTGACTTCCCAGTTTGTTCGCCATACAGTTAGTCACGCTTAACGTGCCAGGTCACGCGATTTCAGTCAGTTAAACTATATATGTATTTGATCACCTGTTATCGATTGTGTATCTTGTTTTTCTTTATTTGCAGGCATCAAGATTATATCCACATTGAATTTGTCTGTCTTTATATTGTAAACTGTACTTGTTCGCTGCATATTATTATCAATTATTAATGACCTCAGGTCACACAATCATTGTCTTTTGGCTCGACGCCATCTGCCGCTATATAAACTGCCTGGATCTGTAATAAGCAGCAGTCACTTTACCTGTTCATTTCTTTTACCTCTTACAGTGGTGACCCCGGAAGTAGTCCTGGAGCCATTAGCGGACTAAACGGTGACTCAGTCTTGGCTCCAGGGAACTTACCACCCTTAGTGGACTAAAGACGGCACTGTAATCAGCGTTTGGGCATGCTGACTCGCCGGCAAAAATCACCAGCGCCATTAACGGACGCACACGCGCACTTCGAGTGCGTTTGACGTGGAGTACCAACTCCAGTAAGAGGGCAAAAGAGCGAGCATGGACGCCGACATCCTCCCCTCGTTCAATTAACCGCTAACCTCGCGGGACTCCGGAGGCCTACCTTCCTCCATCTCACACCGCGCCCTCCCGGCTGGGAGGCTCTCACGCTCCTCCACACCTATGCCCGCGCCCCCGAACAACCACTGGCCTGGCAACAAGTCGCCGGCCGCCCTGTCCGTAAAGTTGCGCCCGTTCACCCAGGGGAACCTAACAATGTGGCTGTACAGGGTCGAGCCACTTCAGGGTAGCGGACCTAACTGACGAGATACTGCAGGCCGACAGGCTAACACCCTCCCGGTATATAGAAAACTCATCTCGTGGGTGTCCGGTGCACACCCCCTCACATACCGCATCGTGAAGTTAGCTGCCTCCTCGAGACATGCTCCTAAATGTCACCCTCAGAGCCATCAGCGGAGTCTCCAACAACGTGTCATTCGGCTAAGTCTCCGCTGAGCAAGTTTTTCTATGGTGACTTCCCAATTTTCTTCGCCATACAATTAGTCACGCATAACATTGCCAGTCACGCTGATTTCAATCAATTAAACTATATATGTATTTGATCACCTGTTATCGATTGTGTATTTTGTTTTTCTTTATTCGCAGGCATCAAGTTTATATCCACATTGGAATTTTGTCTGTCTCTATATTGTAAACTGTACTTGTTCGCTGTATATTATTGTTCATTATTATTGACCTTAGGTCACACACAATCTCATTGTCTTTTGTGGCTCGACGCCAGTCTGCCGCTATATAAACTGCCTGGATCTGTAGTAAAGTAGCAGTCACTTTTACCTGCTCATTTCTTTTGCACCTCATACAGTGGTCGACCACCTTCACACCGCCAGGGCTACCGTCCACCACCCACATCTTCGTCAGGGATGACGCCGTCCGCCCGCCACTGACCAGGCCCTACAAGGGCCCCTTCCGCGTGCTCGAGCGGAACAACAAGGCATTCCTGGTAGCACTTCCTGGGAGGAACAGCTGGGTTTCAATAGACCAGTTAAAGCCCGCCCTCCTGGAGGACGACACAGACGTCACTGCAGCGCACCACCTGCCCAGCCGCCCTTCGCCACAGCCAAGCCCCCGCACACGGCAGCCACGCGGCCGTCCCAGGAAAAGGCAGCTCGCACCTGCAGCCACACAGCCGCACGCACAGGGCGTCCCCCCACTGTCCTCACGCAGCCGTGGCAACCTTCAACGCCCCAGCAGATATGCAGACTGATCTGACGTGTCCCACGTCTTGTGGGGGAAGTATTTGTAACGTCACCCTCAGAGCCGTCAGCAGAGTCTCCAGCGAACGTGCCATCCGCCAAGTCTCTGTTGAGCAAGTTTTCTATGGTGACTTCCCAGTTTCTTCGCCATACAATTAGTCACGCATAACGTGCCAGGTCACGCGATTTCAGTCAGTTAAACTATATATGTATTTGATCACCTGTTATTGATTGTGTGTCTTGTTTTTCTTTATTCGCAGTCATCAAGATTATATCCACATTGGAATTTTGTCTGTCTTTATATTGTAAACTGTACTTGTTCACTGTATATTATTGTTAATTATTATTGACTTCAGGTCACACACAATCTCATTGTCTTTCGTGGCTCGACGCCAGTCTGCCGCTGTATAAACTGCCTGGATCTGTAATAAAGTAGCAGTCACTTTTACCTGCTCGTTTCTTTTGCACCTCTTACAGCCCTAGTGAGTACCAGTTACTCTGCTGGAAAAGTCTAATTCAGTCACCAAAGTAAACCTTTTGTAAAATACTAGGACCTTAAAAAACAAAACAATATCTCACGCAAGTATAAAAAGGAAGTGTAGTCTTCCAATATATCCAAGATTCCTAAAGCATAGGAATTTGTTACTAAACCAGAAAGAACCAAAGCAATAGATTTCCAGAGAGAGAGAGAGAGAGAGAGAGAAGAATGCTGAAGGAACTAAGGAGAAGAATGTGAAGAAGGAAGACAGAAAAATGAAATGAGAGGCAAAATAAAAAAAGGGAAATATATAAAAAAAAGTAAGTATAAGTAAAGTAAGACTAGAAAACAGAGAAAGAAGAAAAGGAATGAAGGGGGAAAGAACAGAAGTGACATCAATATGAGGGAAAAGGTAACAGAAATAAGGTAGAGTGACCGGAAGAAAAACGAAGAGGAAGATTAGGCAAGAAAGACGGAAGGATAGGACGAAACTGGAGAGGAAAGAGGCAAAACGTAGAAAAGAATGAACGAAAAGATGGTAGGAGAAAATGAGGAGGAATAAGCGGGAAAGTGAGAAAAATGGAATACAAGATAAAGAAAAGAAAAAAAAAAAGAAAGGAGAATCAGGAGGGAAAAAAGGTGAAAAATGAGGAGGATCCGCTGTAAAGGGGAAGAGGGTGAGAAGTAACATATACTGGATGAACAAAGACAGGAGAGTTACTGCTTTTGGATGGGCACGTGCCATGGGGACACCTTTTGGGGGAACGCGAATTATGAATGGGAGGAATGTACACAAAACGCCGCTGGTCTTGCAGTAATTCCAGTTGAAATCACATTATTCTTTTTAATAAATTAGTTATCGTTCAAATACCATTTTCCTTATTTTGAAATCCATTAAAGAAAACGTTTCATTGTAGACTATTCTATTTATGTTTCCAACCTTGGATAAATAAAGGTTTGTTAAATCTATAAACAGAAAAAAAAAAAAACAGTGGACATCACTCATTGATATTTCAGAAAGATTTCTGAGTGAAATCTTCCCAAGGAAGATGAATCTAGGCCTAATTACTTGCTGTAGTTATAGTTATCAGCCGGTACAAGTCACGAAATCAGAAGCCAAGACTAACCAGTCGGGGAATGCTTGGCATAATTGCTTTTTGAGGCGCTAATATGCATGTGCTCAGAACTTATTGAATAAGTCAGATAATTTCTTTGCTTTTTGTACATGTGCTTTTTTCTATCTTTTTCTTTTTTAAGGAATAACTAGTCGTCCATATACTTATATATATGAAGAACTTGTAAAGTCCCCGCTCAACGCGTTCTCTATAGAGAACATCCCGTTTTCTGCGGTGCCTTCACATCGACCTGGGGTCGATCAGAATATACTGTAGGTTTATCACCATAATTGTAAATTGTATATTTATTGTCTTTCTAAACAATCATGCTTTATGTACAAGTAACGAATTATTTATGTTGTGTGTCAGACATTATTGATAACTATGTTTTCTGTATGAACCAGTCCTGTTTTTGTAAAGAATTAGTTTGACCTCAGGTCACCTGTAAATCTTTGTACCTGCGGTCTCAGCGAAGTACGCAGACGTCCGCATCCCTCCCGCTTTACAAGCGGCTCGCTTCACGATTAAACTATTAGGACCAGACAAGGAATATGGCTTTAGATCATCGAGCTAGCATACTAGCTACCTGCCTACTGAAATTCTTCTTTTCCCCATTGTTGGCCTCTCCACTACAACACTCACTGCTATCATACTTTTATCCTCATCTGATGGGTACCTTAGGGTTCAAAAGGTGCAATCTTGCCTGTTAAATCTTTTCACTTCAAAATCCCCACCAAAATCACTTTCATGCATCATAATAAAGTTTTCATCTAACCTACCCATCTCACAGACTCATCAGCATAGAGTTACGGGCTTCTTTAGGAGCAAGATCCCGTGCTGGCACAAGGCCAGCTAAATCTGAAACAACAACAACTGAATAAACTAGCAGTACTTGTCTTCCTGCTCATTATTTCGCACCTCTCTCACAAACTCTTACAAAAACGTACCCACGCGTATAATCTCATATAAGTTTGCTGTCAGTTTGAGTCTTCCACCTTAATCGAACAATCCTGAGTTACCTGTTAGCTTAAATACAGTTACTGTTGTCGAATTAGTGTCGCCATGAAACGGTATAAGTGTGGAAACTGTAAAGTGTTATTCCCCAGTTTGTTCAGCTTTGCTTTCTAATGTTTTATTTTATTTTTGCTTTGTTTTGCTTACTAATTGTGAATATCTTTTATGATGTAATAATTTACAATTATTCACTTTGTCCCATGCAAAGCAGTCACTCTCGGTTTCATCTTGGATGCGACGGTTTAAGCAAAGAAAGGAGAGGACACAGTGAGACACACATCAGTCTTGGTCCATCGTTTGTCTTGGATTGCAAGTTGCTTTCATTAGGTAATCATCCTAATTGTGGTGACTGGGAAATTGTTCTTAAAATAGTTTTTAAAATGAGAATTAGCGCCAGTTTTCTTTGGGTGAGAAATTTCATGGGTCTGGTTATATTATCAGGGGTTATTAAGGTTAATTGAGGAACACCAGAATATTAAAATATAATATTAAGTAGCTGTCGGATTTAACATGATGACAAATTAGATCGAGAACTGATATCGTTAGACCAGAGACCATCGCAGCATGAAGATGATGTACTGAACTCCTGAGAGTAATAGGTAAGACGCTGCTTTCGTTGGTTATCATTATTGGTAATAATCTTTGCTGTTTTTATCTAATATAGTCTTCTCTATTTTCCTTGTAATTTTCTGTCCATAGGTCACAAGGAAACACTAGATATCGTCTTGTTGCTTTAATCAGTCTCAGGTTTCACCAAGTTTCCGCGTCGCATGATCACAGATAGAATTACTTAATGATTGGTTGGTTGATTAAAGTTACGCTGGCTTTTTCCAGTAAGATGTGAAAGTAATCAGAAACTTGATGTGGACTTCAAGACTCAATACAGCCAACAGACTTTGAGAAACAACACAGGAAGTGTTTACGTGCTGGCCCGGGCCCCGGATGTAAGATCGTCGTTGGTGTGATGGACTTCATGTTAAGTTCGAAGTGGATGACTGGCTGTTATACTATTAGGCCAATAGGCCTGCGTCTTGCTTGAAGTCTGGTCGATCTTCACATCAGTGTTGTAGCAGGTATGCGTCAGGGGATAGGGGGGCCTCTGGTGTGACGCCTACAAATGTTGATAGGCAGCTGTCTGTGATCGTTGATGGAGGTTAGGCTATGCGGGCCATTCGGCCATGATGACATATTTTGCTGAATAGATTAAAGATAGTGCTCACTTGAAGGTGGAAGGATAGACATGTAGTAGTTGTGCCTATACTGTATAGGCTAAATATGACAGTACCAATCAACGGAACATTCGAATAACGTGGAGGGGGGGAAGAGCGGTTAGTTCCGGGTCACCCTTCATGAGTAGCCTAATTTGCTTGTTTTTAGATTTGTAATAGGTGATGATTATCAACTTTTGGTGGGTGGTAGTCACATTCTATTCTGGTGATATTCTGGTGCATGGTGCCCTTGTAAAAGATTTCTGTGGTCTTTTCGCTGCCGGAGCGGAAAGGAATTTTTTGTATATATATGTATAATCATGTAGTTTATTTTTTTTTTACATCTGTCACGTCAGAGAAACAACCAAAAATATCTGAATTGTCATCGCTTTGGATAATTATTTATCAAAGCGTTGAATGCACTCATGGAGAGCGTGGGCATGGCATTTGAGTTTTTCATTTCTACAACAGACAGTCTTCGACCACCTGGAAGTACTCGTCCAAATCGGCATCTGGTTTTGCTGTACAAGGGCCGTTTTTGGTTATTTTTCGTTAGACTCCAGCCACCTCCCGCTTTATAATTTATATTTTTCTTGGGTAAATCACATCAAAACAAAAATTTCTTCTCAATACACCAACCTTCTCAAATGCCTAATAGCAGAGAAAAATAAGGAAAGCTTGTAAGT
>NC_089799.1:9723374-9765874 GCF_040412425.1 Macrobrachium rosenbergii
GATGATTGAGCTTGAAAGAAAATGGGAAGTCACCAAAGAAAACAAGCTCAGCGGAGACTTAATTAATGGCGCGCGAAACACTATCCTGGCACCCGATGGGTAGGTAAACCTCGAGTCGCGAAGTCGCGTTTAACTGCATGAAGGAGGGATATCGCGTCCATGCTCGCTCGCTGACCCCTTACTGGAGGGGGTACTTTTCGCGTCAATCGCCACTTTCGTGCGCCGTGTGGTTCGCTAGTGGCTGGTGGTGAAGATGCGACCGACGAGTCAGCACGCTCAAACGCTGGTTACAGCGCGTGTTTAGGCCGCTAAGAGCGTTTTGGAGAAATCCTGGAGCCAAGACTGAGTCGCCGTGTGGTCCGCTAATGGCTCCAGGATACTCCGGGGTCACCACTGTGAGGTGTCAAAGAAACGAGCAGGTAAAGTTACTGCTGCTGGCCACAGATCAGGCAGCTTATATTGCGGCCGACTGGCAGGGCAAGTGGAGACAATGGAATTGACTGTGACCTGAGGTCGAACAATAAACAATAATATGCAGTGAACAGTACAAATTACAACACAAAACATACAGAGCTACAATATGGATACAGTCTTGATGCCTGTGAATGAAAAACATGTGATACACAATGTGTGACATTCGTATAAATACCATAAAGTAAAAATGATTAAAATGCGTGACCTGGCACGTTTTAGGCGTGACTAATTGAGCTTGAAAATGGAAGTCACCAAAAATAAGCTCGAAAGCGGAGACTTAATTAATGGCGCCGCCGAAACACTATCCTGGCGCCGATGTGGTGACTTTACAATACTAGGCTATCTTCGCTGTGGAGTTTTAGGGGTGAGTGCATAATGTTACTGATTTATCGATCAAAATATGATCAATTCCATGATTCTGCTTAGTCAAAGGTTATTTAGATGTTTCGCAACCTCATGGACATTGTTTGAGCAGTATTAGGTTGTGAGAGAGGTGCGAATTAACGAGCAGGAAGACAAGTACTGCTGGTTTATAGATGTTTGATGTTGTTTCAGATTTAGCTGGCCTTGTGCCAGTGCGGGCTCTTGCTCTGAGAGCAACCCGTAACTCTATGTTGATGATGAGTCTGTGAGATGGGTAGGTTAGATGAAAACTTTATTATGATGCATGAAGGTGATTTTGGTGGGGATGATTTTGAAGTGAAAAGATTAAACAGGCTAGTTGCAACCTCTTTGAACCCTAAGGTACCCATCAGATGAGGATAAAAGCATGATAGCAGTGAGTGTTAGCTAGTGGGAGAGGCCAACAAATGGGGAAAAAGAACTACTTTAGTAGGCACAGGTAGCTAGTATGCTAGCTCGTGATGATCTAAAGCCATATTCCTTGTCCGGTCCTAATTCTTGTGTGTGTGTATGTGTTTTGTGCATTTGTTGGGTGTTGATTGTAGTGGATGAAAGGTGATTTTGATAGGGGAGAGTGATTGCTAAAGGAGTCAGCAGTTAGAGATGAGATGGAGTGGCTTTTGATTTGTTGTCTGGTTTAAAGTAGGGGTCCAGGTCTGTTGTGTCTGGTTTAAGAATTGGGAAGGGGGCAGGTGGTTAAAGGTATGGATTCTTTAGAGTTACCGTGGTGGTGGGTAGAACATAGGAAGCCTCTGCAAATTCATGAATGTTTGCCAGTATGTGCTTTGTTATTTGGGTAGCTGTTCTTTCATTTCCTTCATATCTTGTTCTTAACTGTTCTGTTTTCTGTACAGTCAAGAAGAGTAGTGTTCCAGGGGTTCTTCTGGGGACTGTTTCACAGTATGCATGGTTGGAGGTTGTCTACTATTGTTTGCCATGTGCATTGGTATCCTAGCCTTAGCCTATGGATTATGACTGCTAGGGCTCGTGACATGTCTTTCGTTATATTGTGTGGTTTTGGTTTACAGTGTCCATGTACCATTTGGTTTGAGCCACAAAAGCAGCTCTTCTGATTTGCTTTCTTCCTGCAGTTGGCAGTGTGCTGCTGCCTTGTTTTCAGTTGTGTGAGCAGGGGTGATTTTGATACTAATGTTGCTGTGTAGCAACCCACTTTTTGCTAAAAGAATCTGCTTCTTCGTTTCCTTGGATTCCCACATGGCTCGGAATCAGTTTAGTGTTATTTTGCTTGTTCCTATTTTGATGGGCTTACGATTGCCCTTATGCTTGATAAGTCTGATGTTTTCTTTTTGCTTTTCCTTTTGTTATAGCCTGCATTGCTCCTTTTGAGTCAGTATGAATTGTTGTGTTTCCCTGCCTATGCTGAGAGTCTTCTAGAGCTTTTGTAATGGCAATTAGTTCAGAGAGCCTCCAGCATCCTTTGAGGGTTGTTGAGTGGACACCACCTGCTGCTGCCGGGATGCTGAGATTTACTGATCCATCCGTAAAATATTCATTTGTGGCTGTAGTTTTCCTGATTGCCTCTTGGGCTGCTAGCCTTAGCTGTTGAGCAGTGCATGCTTCGTTACTTGCAGGGAGGATTGTAAAGTTTATTTTGAATAGTTCAGGCTCCTGGGTGCTTGTACTTTGTACTGTGTGATTGGCATGTCTTTTATTGCGGCAGCATGATTTTGCATTTCTACTCTCCTTAAAGCTGCTAGGAGGTCGCCAGCATATGTCTTGGGGGGGTCTAGTTCCTCGTGAAGCTCAATGTTTTTCTTGATTTCTCTCTTGAGTGGGTGGTTTATTGATGAAGTGACCCGCTTATAAAGCAGCGTGCGGACGTCTGCGTATGCGCAGAGACTGCGGATACAAAAATTTACGAGTGACCTGAGGTCAGACTATTTCTCTACACAAAACAGGACAGGTACATACAGAAAACATGATGATTAACAATAGCTGGTTGGACATAAAAATACTCTGACACATATACGTGGTACAAGGGCAAATGAACAGGTAATAAATATACAATTCACAATAATGATAATAAGATTGTGTTCATCCAACCTTCGGTTGCATGTGAAGGCACGCAAAACGGGATGTTCATCATAGAGAACCCGTTGAACAGGGGACTTCAATCTCCCCACAGGCGTATTAGGTAACGTCTGATCAAAGCAGTATCTGCTGGGGCAGCAGAGGCGGCCCTGCCTTCTCAATGCCAGCTGCGGGGGGGGTTGTTCGTCTTCTTCGGTACCCTGTGGATGGGTGTGTTGGGTTGCCCTCCTGCCTGGTCCCGGGGCCTTCCGGGGCCACCCACGAGGTTTTCTTGCGGACAGGGTGGGCTGTGGGGGCGCCACCTCTTACGGGGCGGGCTTTGGGAAATGCCCCCGTCGTCTTCCTGCAGATATGCAGGCTTGAGGCGGTCTATCGATACCCAGTCTTCCTTCCCCTGGATGGCCACCCAGAAATGCCTTCTTGTTCCTCTCAGAGTACGAGGAAGGCCCCCTGTAAGGAGCTTGGCTAAAAAAAGGTGGACATACGGCGCCGTCCCTGACGAAGACGTGGTGGCAGAAGGACAGAACGAGAGGCATGAGAGGGCGACGTCCCTGTCAGTATGGCCATGCCTGCCGGCGGGGCAGACTTACCAAACCTGTTGCGGAGCCTCTGGATGTTGTTAAGTGATCCAGGTCCTCTGAGTGATTCCTGTGACTACGAGGTCTCCCGAAGACCTTTTCTGCTGCAGACAGGTCGCCGTTGGCTCTGGGGCGATCCTCAGCCGAGGAGAACCCAGGGCAGCTGGTACTTCCAATTCCGGAGGTGCAGCGAGGCCATGAGGGACGCCTTTAGGGACCTGTGGAACCTTTCCACCATTCCATTGGCTGCGGGGTTGTAGGCGGTGGTGCTGTGGTGAGTATTCCCCAGCAGGCGTGCCAGGGTGGTCCACAGCTCAGACAGGAAGGCGGGGCCTGTAAGTGGTTATATGGTCAGAACACCGAACCGGCTGATCAGCTGGAGAGGAGCCTCTGTGCATGCACTGGAGGTGGCTTCTTCCATGGCGTAACTGGGCCACCTGGTGGAGCGATCGACGACTGTTAGAAGGTATCTGCTCCTCTGATGGGGGAAAGAGGACGACTTCGTTGATGTGGATTGCCTGAAACGTCTCCCCAGCTGGGGAAAGTCGCCCACCCCCGATTCAGTGTGCCACCCTACTTTGCTGGCCTGGCACTGTATGCACTGCCTTGCCCAGGCCGTCGCATCCTTCTGTATGCCATACCAGATGAACTTCTCCGCCAGCAGCCTGACTGTCGTTCTGCTGGAGGGGTGGGATAGTCCGTGGATGACGTTGAAGACCAGCTGACGACGGGAGGCGGGCACCAGTGGGCGGGGGTGGCCAGTGATTACGGCGCTCAGCAGTGTTGGCCCTCCAGGGCTGAGGGGCACGCCCTTCCACTTCAGCGACATGATGGCGGTGCGGTAAGCTGGAGTCTCTGGGTCAGCGGCTTGTTCATGGGCGAGGCCCTCATAGTCGATCCCGAGCTGCACTGCATCGATTTTGATCCTCGAGAGGGCATTGGCTACTGAGTTGTTCTTGCCGGTGAGGTACTTGATGGTGCAGGTGAACTCTGTGATGGCTGCGAGGTACCGCTGCTGCCTGGAGGACCATGCATCCCTCAGCTTCTTGAAGGTGTGGACCAGTGGCTGGTAGTCTGTCCAAACTGTGAAGGGCGTACCATCTGAAGTGGCGTACCGCCTGGAACACCGCGAAGAGTTCCCTGTCGAAAGTGCTGTAGCAGGACTCGGTGGGGCGGAGTTTTCTGCTGAAGAAGGCGATGGGCTGAGGGGCTCTGTTGATGACTTGCTCCAGGACGGCCCCGCAGGCGACGTTGCTGGCGTCCGTTGTCAGCTGGAGGGGAGCGCTGGGGTCCTGGTGGGCCAAAGCTGTTGCCTCGGTGACGGCCTTAAAGTCAGGCAGAAGGCCCTTTGCTGGTCGGGACCCCACTCTAAGGTCTTCGGACAGCCCTTAAGGATCTCTGTCAGGGGGGCCATGGTGTGCACGATCCCTGGGGTGAATCTCCTGTAGTAGTTGACCATTCCGAAGAAGTCTTGTACGTCCCTGACGGAGGTAGGGGTGGGGAACCTGACGACGGCCTCGACTTTCGATGAAACTAGGCGGATGCCTTCTGGGGATATCTCGTGGCCTAGGAATTCCATCTTATCGATGCCGAAGGTGCACGTATCGAACCTGACGATGAGGCCACTCTCCTGCAGGCACTGCAGGACCTTCCGGATGTGCCGTAGGTGTTCCCTGTGGGATCTGGAAAACGTTAGGGTATCATCGACGTAGCAGACACAGAAGTTCAGTTCCCCCAGGATGCTGTCCATCAGCCTCTGAAAGGTCGCCCCTGCGTTCCTCAGGCCGAAGGTGGAGAAGATGAAGATGTAGGACCCGAAAGGCATGACGGTGGCGGTTTTGGGGTTGTCCTCTGGAGCTACTGGTACCTGAAAGTATGATTTCAAGAGATCTAACTTTGAGAATATTTTATTACGTGGAAGGAGTCCGTTGGGTCCTGCATGTTTGGTAGAGGGTAGTAGTTGGGTTCTGTAGCGAGGTTGAGCTGCCTCGCTAGTGCCATGGGTCTCCAGAGTGCCGTCCGGCTTTCATGCATGTGAAGGGGAGGCCACATGTAGCAAGCTTTCTTGGCCTCTGAAGGTGCTGTGGAAGCCTCCGGAACTTTGTGTCGAAGTCCTCTTGTCTTGATGTGATGATATATCCATGTTTGGCAGGGCCCGGGCACCTGACAAAGCTCGGGTTTGAACACCTCCGGGAATTCCTTCAGGAGGGAGCCTTACTGGTGTGGAGTGAGGGAACAGATTGTGGGCTCCCTGGGGCCTGGCGACAAGGGCAGGAACTGGCAGGACTCGGTGTCCAGCAGGCGCTTGCAGCTGACGTCGACTGCCAGTCCGAAGTGTGCGAAGAAGTCCGCACCCAGGAGCGGGGTCCTAACGTCTGCGACGATGAGGTTCCACCTGTACCTCCGGCCAAGGATGGAGAACGACAGGAGCCTGGTGCCGTGGGAGAGGATGGGGGACCTGTTGGCGGCCATCAGGGAGGCAGCCAGGTCTGGCAGACGTCTGCGGTCCTCTCTGGAAGGCAGGAACACTGACCGCATGGCCCCAGTGTCGATCAGCATCATCTTGCCGGAGATAGTGTGGCAGATGTAGAAGCCTACTGGTGCAGGGCCCCTGGGTGTTTCGGATGCTGCTGCCATGGTGGCCTGTGAGGGTGGTGGCCGCCGCTTCCCCAGTTTTTTGGAGGGGAGAAAAGGCAGGGGCTTCGCAATTTTGGGCAGCTTTACCGAACCTCTAGTGGTAATAGCAAAGCCCCGGCCTTTCCTTCTTCTGCTGGTGAGGTGGCCTTCTCCTGTCGACGGCGTTGATGCCCTCTGTGGTGGGGTCCTCCGGCTGGAGGTAGTTGATGGGGAGTGCGGGTGTAGATGCCTGCTTTGATGCCCTCGTGGAGTCCATCAGCTACTGCTCCACTTTGATCAGGTCCTCGACTGGCAGGGTGTATGGTTCTATGATCTGCCCACGGACCTGCCGCAAGAGGATCTCCCTCGACAGGCTAATCTCTTTGTACCTGCTGCTGCTGGGGAGGAGGAGGAGGCCCTGGAGGGCATGCCACATCTCCAAGAGGTTCGTGTCCTGCCGGGGGTTGATGGCAAGGTCGAGGGCGCGGGTGGCTTTCTTGGAGACCGGCAGGGAGCAGGTCTCGAAGAGAGTGGCCTTCAACTCCTGGAAGATGGCAGGCCTCGTCATTGTCGTCACCCACGTGGCAACCTTATTGTATATCTCCTCCGGTAGGGCGTTGATGGCGATGTTCACCTTCAACACCTCGTCGGTCAGGCCTGCCACCCTGAATTGCCCCTTGACCCTGTAGAGCCAGGACTCTGGGTTCTGATGGGTGAATGGCAGCAGCTTTATGTTGAGGGCCGCCCTTGGTTGGTCCGTCAGGAGGGGCATCGCGCGGGGAGTGGGCGCCGGCATGGAGGAGCGCACGGGAGTGGGTTGCGCGAGGGAGACGTCTAACCTTCGAGAAGTTTGTGGTAATTTGTATGTGGGTGGGATGTCTGTGTCCATGCTCATTCCGCACTCTCACTTGGAGTGTGAGGGAACACTCGCGTCAATACACGCTTGGGAGCGTGGTGTTTGGGTCCGCTAATGACGCGGGTGATTTGCCGACGGGGGTCGGTAACTCCCGAACACTTTGTTAGAGCACCGTAGTTAGTCCGTTAGGGGCATGGGTTGGTTCATCGGGCCAAGACTAAGTCGCTGTTTGGGTCCATTAATAGCTCTAGGGACAGACCACTTCGGGGTCACCACTGTGAGAGAGGTGCGAAATAATGAGCAGGAAGACAAGTACTGCTGGTTTATTGATGAAGCGACCCGCTTATAAAGCGGCGTGCGGACGTCTGTGTATACGCAGAGACCATGGGTACAAAAATTTACAAGTGACCTGAGGTCAAACTATTTCTCTACACAAATCAGGACAGGTACATACAGAAAACATGATGATTAACAATAGCTGATTGGACATAAAAATGCTGTGACACATATACATGGTTCAAGGGCAGATGAACAGGTAATAAATATACAGTTCACAATAATGGTAATAAGATTGTGTTCATCCGGCCTTAGGTCGCATGTGAAGGCACCTTAAAAAACCAGATGTTCATCATAGAGAACCCGTCTTGTATTGCATGAGCAACTCATTGAAACTTGCGCAAGTTTTTCAAGGATATGTTAGGTCTAGTCCAATATTAGGTAACACTTCAGTCAATAAAAAATAAACAACTTTTCCAGGTGAAGTTCCCAGATGTATTGTGTTTAGCAGCGGCTGCTTGCAAGACAGGAGAACAAGGTGTGATTGGAGTCATTTGATAACATTCAAATGCAGAATCAAGTGTTAAAACGAAGCTTTATCCATCTGGAAGTAGGCTAATCAGTTCCATCCGAAGAGACAGTTTTCCTAACTGAACTTACTGAAGCTAGTTACTGGTACCAGGGGCATGTGGAGCAGTTTTACCTCCCAGACCAAAGGTAAGAGACAAGTAAAAGTTTACTTTAAATCATTATGTATCACATTTTGGACATGGAAATATAAAGTTATATTTAATACCAGCATCTCACTCCCATGAGCGATGTGTTCAGTACCAGCCCCATTAGTAAGAGTGGTAAAACATAAAAGACGGTAAATGTCATCAACAGTAAATTTGCGATAAATTTGACCTTGAGTTTCGTACAAATTATGGTAATGAAACTGAAGATCACTGCATAAAAAATCCAATCTCAAGTAATAGTTAAAAGTAAATTGATACCAAAATATGTTTGCTCAGATAGAACTTGAAATGCATTCCATCATTTCACTCTCATAATTTTTGACACACTAAATTAGATCAGGGTAAGATGATGGTTTGCCCCCAGTTCATGGTGGACCTGGCATCATAGGTTAGGGATAACCAGTTAGGAAACCTTGCTGTATTTGATCCTGTGACATACAGTGCTTTAGGCCAGGTCAGGTTAGGTGGGAGGGTTCAGATGGCGCAAAGACCACTTGTCAGGTAGGATCTTGTGCCATAGGTTAGGTTAGGTTAGACTAGATTAGTGGGGGTCCTTGTGCACTAATTGGCTTTGTAACTGATACAGATTATAGAAATTGGATTTTTTTTCAAACGCTTACCTTGTGATGCTTATATTTTTTAACCATTCCAGTTCATGCAAGATCTGAGTTTCCCACCGGGATCACCCACACTTATCATAAACAGGGCTCTTGGGAAGATAATAACGAATAATTTTGACCAACCAGAATGGTCAGAAATGAATAAAATGAGATGAAAAGTGAAAAAATATATGTATATCATAATTTAAGATTTCATATTTACCAATTTTCATATATTATGTGGACTAACCTAACAATTCCAACCCAATCATTTTGAAGGACAAATGATTGTCTGCAGTTATTCCCCATGCCTAAGAGGAGTCATTATACATTTCAGATTTCTATTCCTTCAGTTACTGGAATTTTGTACAAAATAGTGTTTTCCGAAATGTCCAGTGTGGGTCTTGAAATGCTGAATAATGTTAGTAAAGAAAATATGGTTTATACTATTTTAAGTTTTTTTTTTTTTGAATGGTTGACGTTATTTACTCTGACTTTTATCCAACTAGAAGACTCAAATTGCCATAATGTCTTACAAAGTATACCAACTGTGGTCCATCATGCAGGGTAGATTTGGTTGACATCAGTAATGATTGGTGAATTTTTCTTGAAAAAGTGATCCAATATATCCAGTGGTCGAGTGATTTTGGCGCTTTTACTAATCAAGTGTGAAGGGCAAGCGAATAATTTAAATACTCAGTGATAAAATATGATTACTGTACTTTGTACTTTTTCCAAATTCATTGTCGTTGTTTCAAGTAGTTTAATAAATTTTGTATTTCACACAATGATGTATAATGATAACTTCCAGCACCCTGAGTTAGGCTAGGTTTAGGTTAAGGAAAGTTAGGTCAGGATGCATCCCCATATTTCACTCTTAACTACAGCATTTTAGTATAAGTTGTAGGAGTTTGTTGCTCTAGGTATCCTTTGATTAATGGGCCTTAGGCTAGGTGAGGGTGCATTCCATTATTTCCCTCCATGACTACAACACTTAAGGTCAGATTAAGTTTTGGGGTTCCAGGTTTTCTGTGATAAAGGAGCTCTAGGTTAGATTAGCATAACCTTAGGTTAGCTGAAGATCTTTCCCATACTTCAACTTTGTACTTTGTAATTTGCTTAGTGATAGCTACTAATTGCACCTGAATCTGTTGAGATTTATTCACCGCTTGCTACCAATTGCACCAGAATCTGTTGAGATTTATTCACCGCTTGCTACCAATTGCACCAGAATCTGTTGAGATTTATTCACCGCTTGGCTGAAACAGTAGTCACAATCTCATGTAGTATTCGTGTCTTCTTTATATTTATAGTGATAAAATATTATTTAGAGCCAAGCAGTGAACAAAATATTAGTGGGGTTGGTCAACAATTAAAAGCATTAAAGTACATGGCACACAGTGATTTGGAGTGCATTAGGAAGTTAAGCAAGAATCTACATAACCTTGTCTATTTATTGTCTACCACCCACTACTTGTACTAAGGTTGCCCATAACAGAAGAATGACATGACATAACCATCATATCTTCACCAACTTACAATTTTTTGAGATCACACTTTCAAAAGAAATGAGACAAGTATAGCAAGGATTCATTGAGAATCATGGTGAGCCATTGTTTACTGTAGAGGGAAACGAAATATTAACATCAAATGAACCGTTTTCTCCAACTGTCACATTATTCAAGAAAGTACCTTTTAGTCTTAAGCAAGAAACATTAATAACAAGTTGCTCAAGTAGTTTTCAGATACACTGGGACACACTAGCATATTTAAATTGATAGAATCAATAGGTTATAGCTTCAGTAAAGTGCAGAACTAAAGTGCAACAATGGAGCAATCCATTTCTTCCCGATTTGCTCACGAACCATCACGCTATGATTAATGGGAAAATCCCAGATTCGATCCAGACACCACAGTGGAATGGCAGATCTCGAATACATTGTTTCCTTGGAATAGACCGGCTTTGAATAACCCATTGTTGGTGGTGTTTTGTGAATGACTTTGGTATAAAATGATTCGTACAGTTCATTGGCTAAATTCTCACCGTGGAGAGTGAGATTGATAACGTTATTTCCAACGTTATTGGAAAATGCAAATTTCCAGGAAACGCTTTCCAATGCTATTGATAATTGTCTAATATGTAATGTAACAGTAAATAATGCTTGAAATAAACTCCCGTGTAGCATATGGATTGTAGTGGGTGTTTCGTGGTATAGGTAGGGCAGTTATTGTTGAGTGTGAAGAAATAACCTATTATCTTAGACGAATTAAAAAAACTAAATATTAAAATTGGAAATGAAAAAAATATATCTGAAGGAGCTGGGATTATTTTCCCAGCGAAAACCAATAATAATGATGATAATTTTTTTACCACAATTTTATTGTTTTCAACATTAATCATCAATAAAATAGTTACTCCCGTCTGTAGTGCTTTCACCACTGTTCGTAAATAAACAAAATATTAAATATAAAAAAGTAAATTATAATATTTTGTTAAGGTGAGTGCCGCACTTTGATCCTTACGTAGGTGCAAAAAAATTAACTCTAGGCGTATTGAGAGAGAGAGAGAGAGAGAGAGAGAGAGAGAGAGAGAGAAGAGAGAGAGAGAGAGAGAGAGAGAGAAATGAAGGAAATCCAATAAGTGGTGTCTGGTGACCCAAAAGTATTTATAGTTAGGATGCTGGGTTAGTAAAGGCCTGCTGTTATGTAGGGACCACCGAACCTGTGGTTTTCAAACTCTCATTCCCCCATCATTGTTTCTAGTTTGGGTATTTTGACTCTGGAATTGTCAAGGTTATACGAAGTCAAAGCCCCAAGAATTATAGCAGGTTTTTAAAAGGAGGCAATAAAGGATTAGATAGGACCATATTCTTGTTTGAAATCCAAATACACGTAAAATATTCATACAGCTATGCACAAATTCAAATGACAGCGTGCATTATACTTCAAGGGTTATATAAAGGATATTTTCAAGTTGTCCACGAATTCGAATTCCAATATTTCAAGGGTTTTGTCACTGAAATTGGGATAGTCCCATTACTGTTCATCTGCCAATATCTCAAGGGATTTACCTAGGATTTTGGGATTCTCCCCAGATATGAATAGGATTGCTATGTGTTAGAATGTCAGGATTTCCACAGGTTTTATCACGAGTAAGAAGTTTCCTAAGTGATCGAGTGTCATTAGTAGAAGGATTTTATCACTTACATTAGGATGGTTCTCAAGTGTTCAAATGTCAATATTTGATCCTTTGATCCAACACACACATATATATATATATATATATATATATATATATATATATATATATATATATATATATATATATATATATATATATATATATATATATATATATATATATATATATATATAATATAGATATATATATAAAGTCTATATATATATATATATATATATATATAATATAGGATACATATATATAAATATAAGTATATATATATATATATATATATATATATATATAGTGTATTATATATATATAATGATAGGATGACAAGGCAGAAAGTCCAATATATATATATATATATATATGTATATATATATAAATATAATGGATATATGATAATATATATATATATATATAATAGGATATATATATATATATAGTATATAATATATATATATATATATATATATATATATATATATATATATATATATATATATATATATATATATATATATATATATATATATATAATGGATAGGATGACAAGGCAGAAAGTCCAAGTAGGCTATATTTCACAGAGGATCGAATAGGAATGCATACAGTAAATCAGTTTGATTGTTACTTTTGGCCAATAATACTAAACCTTTCATTTTTAATTTCAGTTTTATGTATTTTGGCATGATTGCATATATTGGATATTACAGGGTTGGACACCCTGCTCCTCACTACTGTAGTGTACTAACCACCCCCACCCCCTTCCCCATGGAAGTCAATTCGTAATCGTAGTAACTCCGACATAAGTCCCCGAATCATATCCTGCGGAACTCATATTTATAAGTCATATTAAACGTCATGCAAGGCCCTGGGCAGTCCTTAAACCGGACGAGAGCGCCAATAATCCGTGAGTTTTTAGGAATTAGCCTAACATCAAAAGCAGCAAAAGTGTTTGCTTGGGGCCTTGGGGGAACTCCCTTCTAAATGGTTTGTCTATGGTATAAGACAGACTACCTTAAAACTTCATGTAAGGAACAGTAAGGACCGTAGCCAGTTGAGAAACCTGTTATTATGAAATTTATTCAGGGCTTTGTAAACTACCTTTTTAGGAAAGCAGTTTTTATTATCGTAGTCTAGGAAAAGGAGGATCTCCCCATGCAACCAAATATGTAAAACTGACATTAAAAATGAAAGCCTGACAATTATTGGCCAAAATAAAAATCAAAACTAAACTACTTGCCCAAGAATTTTATACACAGTCTTCCTCTGCTCAGTTGTTTTTATTTTGATGTTTGATTTTTTTTCCTTTCACCTTACTTTGTTGTTGTTTCCAGTTCTGTTCTGTACTTTGTACCAGCAGGCTAGTGAATAGTGCTCTTGTGTATATAATCGTTAAATATTTTGATATTCTGTGATCCGTATTCTGTGGAATTTATGTCACAGGGGTGAATCTTTCGTAAGTTTTAATTGCATTTTCGGGTTGTTATGTCTTTATTAACAGCGCCTTTAATTCAGTTTTATTTTGTAAATTTTTCCAAAATATATTTGTTAATTCTGTAGAAATTCACTGACGTAAATAAAATTGACACAGCGTTGGAATAAAATTAGAATACTGCCTATACAGAGAGAGAGAGAGAGAGAGAGAGAGAGAGAGAGAGAGAGAGAGAGAGAGAGAGAGAGAGACTAAATATACATCAAGTAACTGCATGAATGCATGTGTAAGCATAAAACTACTGTATAAACGCTAGTACAGAGTCATCTCATAGATACTGAAACTAACTTCCAATCTGTCACACAAGCGACCTGTAGCGAAAGCAGAGAAAGAGACTTACACGAATTGCCTTCATATCTGAATGTCAAAACCATCACCACTTTGAACGGGAAGCTTCCAGCACGCTATAATAAAACATTCCCTCCACCCCTTCATCATCATCATCGTCATCAGCATCACTATCACTAGCACCATCGTTTGTGAACAAACAGAATATGCAGTGTAGGTGACTTTCCGCTCCCTCCTGGAGCGATGTCAGTGATAAAGATGATGCCAATGTGGTAATGGAATATTTTACTCTTAATTATCATCATTGGCGTGAAATCTCCACAGAGATTATATTTGCCACCTCTATGAATATAAATGAGACAGGGCGCGAAAAAAAGGGCGCCACAAGGCAGAAGGGGTGAAGGGTGGAGGGAAGGAGGGCAGGAGAGAGAGAGAGAGAGAGAGAGAAAGGCTATTCTCTTTCTCCTCTCTCTCTCTCTCTCTCTCATAACATACATTTAGAATGATGTCTCAGTTTCGTTTGCATATCATGGACAACATAATCAGGAATAAACATACATACATACACATTTACGTCAAGAATCAGAAGTGCGTGAATTAAGGGTTTTAAATACCTTATCAGTGCATTAAACAGCACATTTTATAAACATACGCCGCAGAAGTCGTATAATTTAAGAGTAGAGCTCGTCAGTATCATCGATAATCACACACACACACACACACACATCGTTTTTATTCACTTTTTACACACTACACACAGGAAGAAATGTATTCAATTTGGTTTTTAGCATGAAATTACCTTCATGTCTTATTGTTATTAGGTTATTATGGACGTCCCCACTGATCATTGCTTATACACACACACACACACACACACACACACACATATATATATATATGGATCATTTCCATGTGCAAGTCACTGGGCGAATTTAAAGCTGAAAGGGGAAGCTTTATGCAACCAACCAGGCGAGAAAGGTTTCGTTAATCCCAGACAGAAATTCTGTAATGATTACGTCAATGCATTTGTAATATCAGGAACGTTTTTACTGAATCTGTATGTTATTATGCATTATATATTACTTCTTGTACTTATGGAAGCGGTGATTCTTGCTACATACGCGTAAGGTTAACACAGTTCTTTCCGTATTGAAGTGTGCTTGAAACACCATTGCATAAACCGCTCATTTTTAAGTAGATTAGTTTTCGTTGCCTAAATAAGATACAAGGGCATAATAATATAATATAAAAAATATTTTAGTTGAGAAAGTTTTTCCGACAATGTTTGACAAGTGACATATTTCAGCGAAATGGTTTCATTAGGTGAAGTGCTGCGTCTAGATAGTTTTGCCTTTCTGAGATGAGGAAAAACACTTCCGTTAACAATATACTGCACTGTAATAGCTCAGCTACATTTCCATAGTTTTATCTTGGCAGGAGGTGGATTTGTTTCTGTTAGCATAGGCTGAGGATATGATTGTATGCAGACGATATTTTGAAGAAGTGAGAATTGTAAAGCAAGGCAGGTAGTAGGATATGTGCAAAAGACTGGAAGGAAGCTTGGCGTCTGTGGAAGCCATAGTTAGATTGTATGGATGAATTGTTGAGCCAACTCTACTTAGTGAAGTGTGTGCATGTTTCATTTCACTTTGTTTGGTTTTATGTACAGCCCTCTCTGGCGGGCCCTTGTACGTTTTCAAAATAAGGTGCTTCTTATATTTTATAATTATCTTTCAGTGTTTTCTCGTCAATATCGTAGCTCCTGCAGAATAGGAGAGTCTGTGGTTCTTTTTTTTTTTGTATTAAATTGCATAGATTATTAGTCAAGGCCATGATCCGTATTATTTTTTACCTTTGACACATATTCTTTATATACTGTGCACTTATTGCCATCATATGTTTTATGTTTAGTATCACTATGGACTTTCTTTACACAATTTTTACACTTGAAGATGTTGCTAGCACATTCATTTGATTTGTGATTTTCACCACATCTAGGGCAAGCTTGGTCATTTCTACAATTTGTTGCGCTGTGACCAAATTCCTGACATTTATAGCATTGATAGGGCATGCAACAGTCGTATACTTTGCAACGGCTATACAGTGTACACAATTTGTCACCTCTATCACAGATAGTCTTTCGTATTTGTGGTGTGCATTTGATGATATAGTGTTTATATTTGTCATCTTTGGCTATCGTTTCCTTTACAATTTTCAGGCCGTCATTTTCAGAAATGAGGCTACCGATCCATGGATTTTTCTTTACAATGTTATCGACAATGTCATCTTCATCCTTCGGGACATAGACTACTTCTATTTTTGGTTGAAGTTTACCCTTCTCATTTACTGATATATTGCTGATTTTCTGAATCTTCATTTTTGCCTTTTCTAAGTTTTTCCTGTCTGGAAATCTTACAAATATGTGTCCACCTCTTGTTGTTTTAACCTGTTCAACTGGCGCCGTTATTTGACTTATAGTTTGTCTCTTTTCATTTGCTGTTTTGCTCTCTTCGTTTGGTAGATTTGATCAGAAGCACTTTTTTTGTCTTTAATGATTCAGCATAAGTTTTGTCCATGTTTGTCATGGTCTTGACATCTTTATCAACATTGTCAATTTTGTTTTGGATTTCATCTACAGTATGTTGATCTTTACGTCACTAGTTTTCAGAGCCGAATCCTGAATCAACTTTGTTAATATCTCTGTGTTTTCTATTATTTCTTCAAGTTCATCTTCAATGAGTGTTTTGTGTGTTCTTTGTTCAGGCCTCGTGCAATTATTACAGATGTACAATGCGTTATCACTACGAAGTATGGGTGTGTATCTGACCTTGATACCTGAACATTCATAGTGGAATCATGCGTCACACGTTTCACAGGAAGTTCCTTCATCAGCAACTTCTCCAGAGCAATGTCCTTGGGTTGCTGACTCTCTCTCGATTTGAGTTGACTCATCCTTCTCCAGTGTTTTATTTAGTGCTCCATCTTTACATGCTGCTTCGATAATTATGAGACGATGTTCGTATGATAGTTTGATCTTCCCTTTACTTGATTCAATTTCTACAGTATTTATTTTCTCTTTTACCTTCCTCTTCGTATTCACTTTGAACATCTCGCAAGTCAGGCACTTTTCAGAGCATTTCACAGACATGTCTTACCCGCACGAAAGCTACCTTTATGAATATAAAAAAGACTGAAGTTATTAAGATGAATTATCTGCTTAGTATGTATGGAATAAAAATACATGAAGGGGGCTAACAATGTTGAGGCAAGCAGTAGTAGTAAAAGGGCTAGCGTAAGTGAAAAAATGGACCAGTACGATTTAGATGGTTGGGTCATGTCATGTGGAAAGATTGGAGGATGATAAGTCGGTTGAAAGTGTACAATGCATAAGTGCTAGGAGCAGGAGCATACAAGCACGGTGGTTAATGGAGAAAATTTACCTTGACCCAATTTACACCTGTCATTTACTCTCATATAAGAGCAAGTTCTCCTAGAGAGCTATGTGAGAGTCGAGCAGTATGACTGAGTCGTCTCATTAAACTAATTTATGGTTATGATGTATTATTCGCAAGCATAAATGATGCTGTATTCTTAGACATAAACCACGGAGTAAGAATTCTGTCCACGTTTCCCTTGCTTTGAGAGCTGATTCTGTAATGAACGAGGGTCCTAATTAGACATCCTCTTGTGCCACCCCCTCCCCCCAAAAAAAAACCGGTGCATAATTCTTCGCAAGGCTCATTAAAGATAGAGAATGCTAATGATTATGCCTCTAGAAATTCGAGAGACTTCCAAACAAAATTATTTTTGCCGTCCACGAAATTATACGATGATGGGAGTGTCATATGTAAACGTTATTTACACCGGTGATTTGGGGAACAAATTTCAACTCATTCATCCTCGTTAGCAATTTAGTGTTTCCTTTAGTCATTCATGTAGAATTTCAAGATGTAAATTTTTTTACGAATATTAATTGGCGATCTCTGAAGTCACGCTTGATCGTCGAGGTGATGTCATACAGTGACATTGCGAAGGCGCACTATTTGCTATGCATCTGGTTTCTGCAACTTTGACTGCAGCAAAGGTTGGCGAGATGCTACGAGGTGGTAGAAATGGGCTCTTGCGGCAAAACAGTTAATGACAGCATACTGCTTGCTGCCTTTCCTCGACGCCTTGTATCTCATTCCCACAGAATTATCTGAGGACGCGGCCAACTCGACAGTAAACAGCTTTGGCGATTCTTAATCACATTTTCAACTAAGAACTTCACTACAACACTCTGCATCTTTTCGTCGTTTCTCTTACTTACCCTAGGATAGGCAAATGTCATCTTTCTCGACTGCCATAGTTACAAGTACGCGCCAAGAAACATTCGAACTTACCTCAATAAAATTATTGTTTGTGTGGGACTCCCTCACACGCCACTTGTACATGGAACAAAAATCAAAGGAGTTGTGACATGAAGAAAGACAGGTGCACAGTTTTTATTAATTTATTACAATACTGACTTAGAGGCATTACATGAAAAGAACCAGTGAAAATGATACAGGAGAAGGATGGGCGCTGGGTGTGTGTGTTTGTATGTATACACAGTAATGGGTGTACAGAAGAGATGGGTCGAGTCAAAACATGTATCCTCACCCCTCCACTCCTTGTTTACCAGCTAGAAGGAATACCGGGCGAGATAAAGCTATGGAACAACAGCATTTTATATAACGCTTCCTCACGTTCAGTCTTTCACATTTGGTAAACGTTTCAGTGAAGAGAAAGCAATGGAGAAATTTGGCGAGAGCTTTGGACAGAAATGCATTTTGCCATACGGTAGGTGGGCAACGTACTTGAAGGTGGAAACACACTAAAGACACGGATCTTCGCTTAGCTATTCTTAGCAGATAATCATGGAAAGAATGTTGGGTCAGTCATGGGAGTTTCCTATTATGTCTAATGATTCATTTTCCAAATCTTTCCATTGCATTCCCATTTCTATTAACACAAATACCATATTACTACTAGGCGGTATGCATTACACAACACAATGAAAAATGAATGGAAGTTCAATATTACTGTATATACAGATACATATAAAAATAGACAACCAGGTGAACGTCATCATCCTTTTCATCATGATATATTTCCTTCAGGGTAGCTTCTATAGCGAGACGTTAGTGGAAAGGGCGACCAGAATCTAGTGCGTACGAAATGCTGCCAACTTCAAAAGAAATTAAGAGAAAAGTGTACAAGTGTAAGAGAAAAATAAGGGTGGAAAGACAAGAGAACTTCTACCAAGTTTGCAGGTGAGAGTGATTTCATTCCAGCCGGTAATAAATCAGTATATTAATCTATGCACATGGCCTTCGCTTCCAGTGTTTCAAATTCTCTTAATAACTGGTGGCATCTTTAACTTTTATCATGTACGATAGGCACTGAACAGTAATTAGCAGTCTCACAGTAACAAGAAAATCCCATACTACACGCCAGATATTCCATGGTTAAATTACGTCTTTATAATTATTCTTTGCTACACTGCCCGGAATAAATATCACATATCACACATACAGAGAGAGAGAGAGAGAGAGAGAGAGAAATGTTTTGTTCCAAGGCAAAACAGATCTTTGATACTAACAAATGTCTTATAATTATAACCATTATCATTATAGCCTCTAAGTTTCCCAAGTGAGCAGTATATAATAAGTACAACAATACTCAACGAAGCATCGCTAGGCAGCTATGTACAGACCAGCATGTTCCATGTACACCACCATATAATATAGATGTAACAGCAGAGAGACTCATCACTGCACAATGATGCACAAAAATCTTTCACTAGAATCTATAGAAAATATGAAACAGTGTCAACTATAATATCATCTTTACACAAACTACTCTTCATTTCTCTTATCCCATTGGTCAGACATTGTTGAAACATGGTAGTAGTAGAGGAAAGAAAATATCTTTCAGGTCAAGAATCTGACAAGAAATATTGGCTGGTCTGTGTCTGTAGCAGAGCCTGGAAAGGTATAAGGCTCTTGTTTTTTTTATTTCTAGTATTCCTACTATTACTCAACTGATTTCCAGCCGTATAAAAGCTCTACTGTCAATCAACGACAAAGAGAAAAAAATCATTACGCAAGTGATTCTTCACATCAGGTGATCATTTCATATTTCGCAACTATTACATGAAAGGAGAAATAACAGGAAGTATTGTATAAGTACATAAATACATGTATAATGATTGCAGTCAACTAACTTAATTAATATATATGATAAAGAGATCACAGCTGAATGGCACTGAAAAACTCAACTAGTTTAGGAAGTCACGTGATCAATATCTGTGGCTTTCGATTATATATATATATATATATATATATATATATATATATATATATATATATATATATATATATATATATATATATATATATATAAATATATATAAAATGCCACATAATATTTTGAGAATACACTCCTCTTCTGTATTAAGTTCTCCAGTGAAAGTATCACAACCAAATTCTGTTATGTCAATTACAGTTCTCTAATTTTGAAGAGAAATACTCTTTTGTAACTATTAAATGTAACCCTCCAAAACTGAATTGAATCCGTTGCCCCTTTCATTTCCTTTTCATCATACCAACCATTAAAACAATAATAAAGTTTTCACAGTTGACACAAGACTTCATTGCAGGAGGATTTTTTTTCAGAGGCATATGTATTTCTTGAACACGAAAAATTATGATAAATTCATTCTTTTCACTTCTTTTGTCCCACTTTTATCACTGGTTATCAACATTTATCAATTTCTTCACGAAAGACAGCATCACTGCTAGAATGTACTTGTCACAAATCAATTGATCTCCAGTGAAGGAAACCTCAGTTTCTGTTACTTAGGATTACACTAACTTCATTATTACCATTCAGACCCTGTACTGCAGGAAATCATGAGCTAATGTCTTTCCAACGATTGCTACACTTCATTTGTGTTATCAACTTCGTGGAGGCTCTAAATACCTCAACCATTAACCTGTAGAAAGCAAAAACGCTCATCCACAAACGGTAGTTGAAATTTTCTTTCTGCCACAAAAATATTCGAAAGCAATAATTTAACTAACTTTTCGTTTATTTTCATTCCTTTGATATCCTTCGTCACCTCTGCCTTCTGGAAGACAAATAACTACTGCAAGAATGACTGGATATGTGGCCATCAGAATCCAGATAAAGAAAAAAACCAAGTTACAAAATGTAGTCTATAAATGCGCGAGGTATTGATACATCGAACCTCACTGACAATAACTATCTACCGTTAATATCGATATTCTCTTCTTGCTAAGATAGTAATGGAATGCATCATATATACAATATTAAATGTTAGACTTTAGTAAAATATGACAGTTGTCGCGTCACAGAAAAAGAGCTATACAGAAAATCATTACTGGATTACTGTCGTTTGTCTTCACAATTATTTTTCGACCCATGTGCCCCCTTTTGTCGATAATGTAATGAGTTCTGTCTATCTACTATAAATAAAATGCCAAAAATACTGACGACATAATCGACAAAGCTGCTCATTTGTTGAACCAAAGATAATCCAAAGGCAATTGTTTTGCAAAGCATGATTCCAACATAAGCCAAAAAAATCTTGTTGTGCCCTTTCATACTAAATCATCATTCTAAATATTCAACAAACTCGCAGTTACTTTGAGAATCTCATCTCCATCGTAGTGTCATATTGCTCAGTTTTAGATTAGATTATCTTTTACTTTTAAAAAGAAGGCCCCCTCATATTCGTATAAAACTTACATGGCATGAAGTATTTGCACTGCAATAACGATAACATCTAGACTCCCGAAGTATTTGTGATAAAAACAAAGTGTATGAAGGTTTTATCAGTGTCCTTAAAATTTGTCGATCAGCATTAATGTTTTGTCATAGGTCTAGTAAGCTCATTTCTGCGAGCTTTTGATGACAAAGTCAGCCTCTATTATGAAAACTCAAAATAACAAAGATAGAATACCGACCAAAAACTTCATGAAATTCTTAGAACCAGTCACCAAAAATAGAGAACAGATATTTCCCTCTGACTTCCCATAAACCAAAGAAAAACCAGGTGAAAACTGATATGGTACGAGAGCCGATCTGGTTTTCCCCTAAATTTTTGAGTGATATGTTCTTGAGGAAATTTCTGGATATCACGTCTGACTTCATGGAAGCGACCATTGGCGCTTCGTGATGCTCATAACAGCCCAAGGTCTCGTTCGTAGCCTCCGGGCAATACAGTGACCTCCTTAGGACTACAAAATTTCGATTCTTGATTGATTTTCTGAGCAGTCTTGAGCCGCCTTCTTAACGAGTCGTCTACAGAATCTAACTACAGCAGGTGATGAAGAATTAAAGGAGCTACCACAAGAAGTGAAAGTCCAAGAAAGGAGGCTCCTTTGCTTAGAGCCGCCGTGCTGTGGGTACACTGTAAGCTGCCAGGCACGTACACTTTACACCGTGTCTGAAAAGAGAGGAAAGTGAACAATTCTGCAGAAATTTCACTGAAACTATTTCTCAGTATTGTAAAAAAAAACCGCTCAGATAAAAAAAGTGACGGGTATTCTTGTTATTTGATTTCAAAGAATTTTAATAAAATTAGAAGAAAAATGACTTATTCGACGTATGCGTCATGAAAACCTTAAAATTTCAGATTGCATGGTATAAGGAATATCTATATTACCCTTAAAAACAAGGTTTATCATTAGCTAACTAAAGCGTTTTTTCTGAACCGATACTTGCTCTCTGTCGGTTTGTCACGCTGCTATTTAATAACCGAACTAGATCGTGCTAGGTATTCCTGTCTTGCCAGAGAGAGAGAGAGTCTTATCCTATCTCCATTAACTGCTTTCAGGCACATCATCAATTTATAGGCGCTAGATTCTATGGAAACACCCAATTCGCTCCAAACAAAATTCTTGATTGTAAAGAACGAAAGTTGCATTACAAACCTGTATATCACTTTTTTACATATGTGCAGTAATCACCTAATTAAGGAATGTATCATTGCATTTTGTAGTATTTAAACCGCAAGGTAATTTGATGCGAGGATTTCACTGCAAAGTACTTTTATCTAGCTGGCTTTATATTCCTGAAACAGTCACTGGAAATTCATATCTATTCGGCGGCACACACACAACAAAAATGAAACGGCCACTGTCAAGAGACGCCATGAAAATGAAAGTTTCGTTTGATACGCCAAAGTAGGCATCTGCACCTACGAAAGCCATTTCGAAAGTAAACTTCTTTCGGAGAATGGGAAAATAACTTCGAAATCATAAAAGGTGGGGAGAGGTCCGGTGGGGCAAATGGATTATGGATGGGGAAAGGCGTTTTTGTAACTTCCAATAACCTCATGGTGCGCCTTCGGCCGAAGGGCCAATGGGGCTGGAACGCTCCCTTGGGAAGAAGCCCCTTCCCCCCTCACACCAAAATACACCCAGACCAAGACCACCGTCCCGGACCTACCCATTCAGGTCCCATCAAGACCTACCAACGTCTCTTTCCTTTATATGAGAGAGAGAGAGCTTGGAGACTTTCACTTTTCGGGTTCTTAAGGGACGGTGGATGGGATTATACAGAAATGTTGCTTATGGGCACACAGATAATCACTTCAGCAACTTAAGTCAATATGACTAAGACTGAAATAAGCTTATATTTTTAATGAATTTTTTGTTTTTTCAGGTTTGAGAGTGGAGAGAAATTTGGATGCGACTGAAAATATATAACTCCTAAAACGTTGTATTATTTCCTCTACATAAGTCGAAAACCAGGCCACCTGTACTTCCTCCTTGTGTCAGGGGAAACCCAGTGAGACATAAATTACGGTATCATTTGCTTTTCGGGACCATGAGAGAATTTAAGACACACGTCGTAATGCTCGTCTTCTAAGAGGGATCGGAGTGGAGAAGTGACCGTAGTTGAAAATCGTTCAAATCTCGACGATTGTGGATGCTGAGAGATTCAAGACTGAAACCTCAAAACTTGGATTAACAACCTTTGTGGAAAGCTTTTGATCGATGTTTCAAGTTTTTATTAATTACAAGCTTTTATTTAACTTCACTTCTGCGTCGGTCCATCTGTTTGGGTCAAATCTTGTAACTCAATTTTCGACCTGTTCCCTTTGTCCGATGTACTTGAAATTTTGTATAGTTACTCAATCCCGGTGACAATACAACCTTACATGATCAGTAGGTCAGCAGTGATCTCTAGTGACCCTACAGTGACCTCTCCCAGTATCCTCGAATTTTCATACCTTCTTTGGCTCTATAGACAGATTTTTCAAACCTTCTTTGGCTCGACAGGATATCACATTCCATTTTTTTTCTTTATTTGCAATCAAATCGGTTACGATTTCTGTCAAAACTGATAGGTATAAAATAAAAAAATAAAAAATTTAAACGCTTTTATTAATATGCTCTAAAAACTTATTATTTTTGAGACACCAGGATTTTCTTACTATTAAGCATGTCTACAAAAATAAGAGTATGGTCGCTAAACATGGAAGGAAATGCTACAAGAAATAAAATATATTTCTTGTCTTGTAGCATTTCCTTCCATGTTTGGCGCCCACGCCTGAATTTTTGTAGACAGACATGATTAATTGTAAGAAAATCCTGGTGAGCCTCAAAAAATTATTTTTTACTTTTTTGTGTGTTATAACAAAAGCGAGTTTGAATTTTTATAAAATTATTTATTTTGTGTGTGTAAAGTGATTGTTATAAAAAAAGAGCAGGACTTGTAACAGTTTCATTTGCTTATTCCGTGACGTGCTCATAACAGTTATATTTACCTTTTTCCGGAAGTGCTTTTGAGGAGCATATCACATCGTCAGGTTAGATCAGTTTTAAGAGTCCCCCTGGCAATTTCACTTTAGATCAAAATTTTCCAATGGCTAATCAGATCAGAGGTGATGTTACTATGCCAGGGTCAGTTGGAAAAGGAAATGTTTACGTCATGATGAATACTGTGGTAGCATTACCCCCAAAACGATTTTTTTTTGTCAAAGCCACAGAATACTACGCCATTCTAGCTAAGGGTCTTTTGCAACTGGCCGCTTAAAAAAAAAAAAAAACTCAAGTACTTAAATATATACAGTCTCTCTCTTTCTCTCACAGAGAAATGACCACCTTACCTGTATAATAGGTCCAGCAGTTCGGTACGAGTACTCCTCGATGAAATTAGCTGCCTGCGTTCCGCACTCCTTCTCAGCAGCTGACGTCACACACATCAGGTAATCGTGGAAGGCACTGGGGGAGAAAATAAAAGCGCAGTTTAAAAAAAAAATGGCGACAAATGCATAAAAAGGTAAATAAAATAAAATACACGAACGAGTGGAAAATTATAGGTAGACAACTGAATGACAGTACGGCACTGAATAAATCCTTAGGAATACAATCAAGCATGAATATGATTCAGCGAGATTTGGGATACAGGAGGCTTACGTAGCGAGAGCCTACTGCCGTTATGTATTTAAAAAAAAAATCCATAAAGAACAAGTATAAATGAAATTAGGATATTTGGAAGAGAAATAACCGGGTCCGGAAGAGCTTCAGTTTTATCAGCCGTGTTTTTTTTTTATCTCGCACATCTAACTGGCCTCATGTTTTCAGAAATCGATTAAGAATCTGTCTATATTATCTATAAATTTTGACTCGAATGAAAGACTTAGATATTTCCGTGTATATAATCAGTACTTTTATATTTAGGATGTAACTTTTCGATAAACGTAACAGCTGCCTTATCCACATACATTTTGTATACATACATACATATATATATATATATATATATTATATATATATATATATATATATATATATATATATATATATATATATATATATATATATATATATATATATATATATAATTCAAAGAATCATCCTGGGATGTCAAAGAAAAATCATCATAAGTAAATTCCAAAATGACTCAAAGTACCATAAGTGTGCTTACTAGGTTCACAATAACAACGGTTAACTTATTTCAAGAAAAGAGTACTGTAACCTTATCTTACACCTGAAACTGTTTTAGACTCGAAAGGTAAGCAATGCAATAATGCCTAACGACCACAACACATTTCCCATAGATTTGCAAAAGGCATGAAATGTAAAATGTGCCGTACCAAACGCCGAAAGTTTGCCCTTAGGAAGGAAGAACGAAAAAACGAAGAAAGATGAGAAAAATGAAGTGATGAAAAAAGACATACAGTTCGAATCTATTTGGACACTCATTTTTTTCTTGTTCCTTGGTTTTTTTTTCTCACTATTTTGCAATTAAACACATCGCTTTATGATCTGCATTCGCTAGGATGACCAGCGATAATGAGGCGTTTGGTTTTTCTCCCAGCGCACGTGAGTTTTCAAACATGACGAAATAGCACCGACTGCCAAGGCCCCTTCTCTCACCTCCCCCCTAATTTCTTTTTCATTTCTGGTCTGACCTCTGTCGATCAGTCTAGTTCGTTAGCAGTTTGCCAGGGAAATCTCTTGCAGAAACCGTGTTATGGGTCTGTGTTTATCTATCGTCTATTACTTTTATTAAGATGTTGGTGGAAGATAAGAAAGGGACTCACTTTTCAAATTACTACCGTAACCATGGAAATGAAATCATCAACCTCATGTAGAAATACGAACAGAATTACAAAAATGCCAAGAATAAATTCATGCAAAGGCATAACGTTATTTCGATGCCCCTTGGAAAAATATGGAAGCCCACTTTGTCTCTGTTTTACCGTATTTCAATCTTGGATAGGAAGGGCACAAAACTAAGGGAACACAGAGGAAGAAACAGGGTTTCGGGAAAAACTGTGAGACATGGGTATAATCAAATAATCTAGAGGTCACAATACTCAGGCAGTTGACAGGTGGAGCAGTGGAGACTTTGAACACATTTTCACTTTAATCAATCATTTACGGGAACAGTACTCTACTTACAGAAGAATAAGTTCAACTTACAGAGAGAGAGAGAAACTACCTAAGACGGAAACGCCTGTATTTAAGTATCAGACCAAAAACTCCTAAAAAACAAAGCAACCAAGCCTACACTTCGTTAAATTTGGGTGCGAAGACAATGACAAACAAGTAAAAAATGCGCCGAAGTTTTCTGTACAGCCGCTACAACGTATAATTAAGGCCACCGAAAATAGATTTATCTTTCGGTGGTCCCGGTGTAATGCTGCATGAGCCGCGGCCCAAGAAACTTTAACCACGGACCGGTGGTGGCCTGTCCTATATCGCTACCAGAAGCACGATTATGGCTAACTTTAACCTTAAATAAAATAAAAACTACTGAGGCTAGAGGGCTACAATTTGGTATGTTTGATGATTGGAAGGTGGATGATCAACATACCAATTTGCAGCCCTCTAGCCTCAGTAGTTTTTAAGATCTGAGGGCGGACGGACAGACAAAGCCGGCACAATAGTTATCTTTTACAGAAAACTAAGAGTGTCTTGAAAATTCAGTCTTAATATGCGTATTTAATTACTTTATTCCTATATGAGATATAACTTCTAATTTAGGAGTGACTAATGGTTAAAGAATTCAGTCTCATTTTCGTGAGGACAACAACAAAAGGAAAAACAGAAAATATTTGTATCTAAATTTTTGCACACCCCCCTGACTCAGTCAACGAGCTGGATAGAGTAAAAGTCGTTGTGCCAAAAGCACTTCCTTTGAATTCAGTAAGCAACCCTATGTCAGTCATCGAGATGATAGGAAAGTGTCACATCCATAAGCTGATTCTGAAATCGGCGAAATGTTTACTTTGGCAAATTATATTCACGATTCTTCGTCATCAGTAAGCCAAGAATCTCCATTTGTTTTATGAAAGGGAAGGTTCTTCCAGTTTTATAATAAACAGTAATTAATTACAGAGCACTTACTGAGAGCAACTTTCAGTTCTCTAAGTTCGTATATGAAAAGGTCAATAACCCATATGTTGTCACGCTAGTTTTAATAGACATAATCAATCAATCATACATCTGTTTAATATGTACTGATCCTGAGGGTCATGCATTCAGCCACTTCTCATTTATACTTCTATACGTTTCACTTCTTTTTACCTGAATAAAATCAAGGGCGCGTCTCTTGTTTTACTTAAAGTCGAGGTTGTTATTTAATAGGTAGGCAGTGACGTTGCAGTGAACTGCATTTGCTCAGACAAAGGCTTTAAACATTAACATATTAACAGATGGTTATAACATTCCTTTAAACACATTCAACGCAACGACTTTTCATAATGCAGAAGTATATATGGATCTCATAACTTATAATAATTGGTTTAGAAAACGAACGCACTTCGGTCAAATGAACTGTTTCAATCTTGTGCATGAACAAGTTTTGAGTAGGGTGCAGAGGCCACACAAAATGAAAACAGTACAAAGGCAGAACGTTTCTTCGATTTCCTTTTAACCTACGAGTCAATCTCCATCGCGTCTTCGCCTCTCTCTCGTCTTCCTAGAACTTCCTTAATAGCATTCCTTCGTTTGGAAACTTTTCAAAATGAACAATCAAAAATTCCAGAATCCGGAGCGAAAACGCGTAAACTTTTATGAATTGACGTAGATTTATTTTCGTTACTTCTGCGTTGTGGCTTCGTCTGAAAACTTTGGTATAAAAGTTTGATTATCCAGAATTCCTACAATTGTAAATAACCTCCGTCCATACATCCATACGAACAGGTATGCATATAAAGGTCAACAGATTCTTATGCCAACTCATATACATCATATGTGCCCTCAGCAACAACACACTACAGTCAACTAACTATCAGGTACGTAATTAACTGCTTATGACAAAAGGGGTACAGTAGTGTATAATGTAAAAACCCATATCACTCTGCTACAGCCGGGAATCGAATTCAGTTCCTCCTGTTAGCGAGGCAAGTGTCATAGCATTCACAAACGCACAGAGAGGGAGAGAGAGACAGCATCAATTTATACATTTCAGAACAGCAAGAAACGAAAGTAGCATCAGAGCCAACTAAACTGAGTCACAATTGAATTGCATGAAGAAACAAACGACAGCCATTTCCCCAACCCAGTACAAAACGCAGGGCAACACAACATTCCAAACAGTGTATAACTATGAACAAGAATTAGAGGCCTTTACTCGCAAAACCCTCTTCCCCTTTACTTCCCTTCTTCCTAACCCCTCTTCCCCTCTTCGTCAGCCCTTTTCCTACACCTCCCCGGCCCCCAACGCCAGACCCCCTTTTTTTTTACTTCCACTCCCATTCCCCGACGGTCCCTTTGACGTGAGGTTAAGCGTTGGACAAAAGTTAACGTGGAGTCTTTAGCCTCTGGGTCAACGGGAATATTGAAGTGTATTGAAGAAGCCAATGTGATTATGGCCTGGCGCCCGCAGGCCAAGGGACCTGCTGGGACGCATGTGGAAGGAAGAACTAAAGGCCACAGAAAAATAACCAAAAATAAAAAAAGGTAGTGGAACTCCGGTGGCGATGACGTAAAGAAAAAACGGACATAAAGTACAAGAAGACAACGCGCTCGTTTGGATATATATTAAGAAACATGAGGGCCTATAGAAACAAACGAATTTTGCAAAGCAACGGTTTAAGATCAGCGTTATGCTTATAAATAAGCACTTACCATTCAGTGACATGATGGGCAATCGATTTTTTGGTTATAGAAAGGTTCTAGGACTTTCTGACAGCGAAGGAAATGTATTTAAAAGGAGACATAATAAAAAGGCGCGTAAAATATTACCACTAGAGGCATTCAGCTTGTCTTCCACTGAGCACATAAATTTACTCTGGTATTCCAGCCGAATTATGCATTTAGACATATAACAACTTATCTGCATAATGGCAACTTATCTGCAGCCACACACATACACACAAATAAATAAAATTTATCTATGCATGAAAGTGAACCAAACACGTACAAACAGAAATTGAAATGGCCCATTTATATTTTCCACAAGAACTCGATTCAATAACTCCACTTCCATGTTTCTACGTTTTACAAGGACAGGTAGACCTGGAAACTAAAGGGTCCTCAAAAATTAAAGAATAATTTAACAGACATTTAAATAGATTCTTCTTTCTATCCACAGGTCCTTGCCAAGATGCTAAATTCCATGGAAGTTCCATATATTCTGGTTATAAGAATATTGCAAGTGTGCATACAAGAATATGAACCATTACAATACACTACATACATCGAAGCAAATAACAAGCACAATAATCTTCCTAAATCAGAGGAGTTTATTCTAGATCATGAATTATAACCACCAGAAAAAAACCGTGTTTTGTAGAAAAAGACCGTGCTTTGTGCGTGAGAGAGAGAGAGAGAGAGAGAGAGAGAGAGCGCAAAATAATTAGCAAATGTCACCTGTTCGGTCCCAATTAATCTCTCATTGATGCTGCCGTACAAATTAACCATTACCGTGGATAAATATTGTTCTTCAGTAGCATCCCAGTGACGAAAGCCTTCGAATATGGCGCACCCAAAAACAAAGAGAGAGAGAATTTCATTAAATCTTAGTCTTATTTTCGTTCAACTGCTTTCAAGTCATCCAGTCATGGGTATCTGATTCTTAGGAACTTATTAATCAAGTCAGATGTGTTTGTCCTTAATCAGTTGGAATGTTATAATAATAATAATAATAATAATATCATCTGTTATATCAGTGATCCCGTACATCAAAGAATACACAGGTACTGACATGGGAATATCCATGTTCTGGAAACTGGGAAAAATTGCAGATATTAAATGACGGCTGCTTCCAGAGCAGGAATTAGGGTGGCCACTAAGTCTTCAGCAATAGTGTGTAGTGTGAAGTTCTAACGAATAACAATTAAATATTTGGTCAGCCCATCTGGATAATATTTTTTGAGGTGGCTCTCAAGCTAAATTTCCCTTTCCCTGTTTTTTAATGTTGTCTCACTAAAACAATTTCTGTCATAGTTTTTCATACCATTTAGATATGAAACGTCAGTCCTTCGTTCGTGGCAGAAGCTACAAAATGCTGGAATATCTAAATGAATATCTAGGACGCTATCGCCATCTATATATTTGTGGCAATGAGAATAGCAGTCGAATCACTCTAATAAAATTAAAAAACAACAGCTTGAAATTTAATCCCAAGCTGTGTATGGAAATTTCATAAAGGCATCTGGGATTGTTCACGGTCAAATCAGTCATGGATCTTATGAGAAATGCAATTAGGGTGACAATGCCATTGTCACAGATGCCTGCATTCTCGCATCCAGTCACTTTCTGACGAACGATGGGGAAAAAAAAAAAAAGATTCGTCCATGATTTCATCAAATGTTTTTGATGAGAGCAATACAATGTGGAATTCAATTTATCGTTCGCAATCGCCGCTGCCCTACTGGTGGGTAATAATATTTCCAAGCATTAATGAAACTGCCGTTTTATCAATCACTGGTAAGAAAGGAACATTTATTTTGATGAAATCACTTTCGCTGAGAAAATAATCATGACATCCGATGAAATTGCGCTGCTTACTGTATTACATAGTAATGCGTGATTTTCACGAAATTCGTATAAATTAATAATCAGGGGGTAGATTTTACATAAGAAGCGCTATACCTAACAAGGGAATGTTTTTTTTTTTCTCTCTCTCTCTTAGACTGAAATTCATGGTAATTACTGTTTTTAAGTTAGAATTTTTTCTAACTTCCCTCATTCACTGCTTTATTCCAATCCGTAGAGTAACACGACATGAAAATGGTTTGAGTTTACTATCATCTGAAGGAGCTGAAATCTTTCATCCATTTATCGGAATCAGAACCTTCCCCAGTAACACGTGTTAGAATGAAAGTGCTTGCATTAATGAAGTATTAGGCACTGTATATATACAGTAAATGTTTTCGATGTGATTATGGTGAGCTTCCGTGAACGAAGAAGGACTGGCTGATGATACTGTTAGATTTACTTTCAACGTGTTAATCAGACTTCGATTCGGTAGATTGAGGGAGTGTTTGCGGGTGGTGCTATTTAATTCTTTATAGCTGCTGCCTAAGATGACAATTAGTTTGATTATATAAATATATAAATATATATATATATATATATATATATATATATATATATATATATATATATATATATATATATATATATAAATAATGCTTGTGTGTGAGACATACGTCTACATGGTTTACAAGTTTTAGATTAATGCCCATACTCTCAACTGGAACAAACTTATAAATGAACTATTTTATCACTTGTCTGTTACGAAAGCATATTTTATTTTGCATCTGTCTCAAAAGTTTCTTTAAAGGTGAAATTAAACAACAGGCTGTTCAAATCCGCGTTAATCTTGTTAATTTTAAATATATTCATAGCTGTTAATGGTCTGCTTCTCTCTCTCTCTCTCTGGAAGTTTTTTCACAATACAATCAAAATGTTGATACATAAAATCATTAATTAATGATTCTGTAAGAGACCATTCCTACTTGCTCTCTTTATACATACATACATACATACATACACACACACACACACACACACACACACATATATATATATATATATATATATATATATATATATATATATATATATATATATATATATATATATATATATATAGGAGATAGAGAGAGAGAAATCTTACAAGGCCACAATCTCATTCTTTATAATTTCGTTTTAACGAGCACTTTGTGTAAATACAGATTTCTTTTTTTCTCCAGCAATTCTTAATCTCAAGATAGCAAAAATAATTTAAAAATTTATCTCACTTTTCTGTTTACTAGTCTAACTGTTGTAGTATTCTAGCATTTTTAATAGCATCACATGAACACTACATTACGATTTCGATATGCTTTATGTAATTCCTATTGATTACTGGTAATTCTATTGCATGTGTAAGATGCTAATTCGTTTTTTTTTTTCGGAGGAAGCCTGCAAACCCATGAATTTGCAGGCTTCCTATGCTCCTACCCACCACCACCACGGTAACTCTAAAGAATCCTTACCTTTAACCACCCGCTCTCCTTCCCAATTCTTAAATCAGACACAACAGACCCGACCCAGACAACTGTTGACTCTCTTAGAAATCACTCTTCCCCACTATCAAAATCACCTTTCATCCACCACAATCAACACCCAACAAATGCACAAAATACATACACACACAAGAATTAGGACCGGACAAGGAATATGGCTTTAGACCATCACAAGCTAGCATACTAGCTACCTGTGCCTACTACTCAAATTCTTCTTTTTCCCATCTGTTGGCCTCTCCCACTAGCCAACATTCACTGCTATCATACTTTTATCCTCATCTGATGGGTACCTTAGGGTTCAAAGAGGTTGCAACCTTGCCTGTTAAATCACCCCCACCAAAATCACTTTCATGCATCATAATAAAGTTTTCATCTAACCTACCCACCTCACAGACTCATCATCAACATAGAGTTACGGGTTGCTCTCAGAGCAAAGCCCGTGCTGGCACAAGGCCAGCTAAATCTAAAACAACAACAATATACATTCATTCAGTAAGGAACTACCAATAAACCAGTCAACACCCAGCCAGTATGTCACTCAATCCCGTCCTTACACCTTGAAGGATTCAACTATGGCATATGGTTTAATCTTTCCTTTTCTCAGAAATGATGCTGTGAAATCACAACCTGTGAATGCGTGCAGCTCAGGAAGAGCCATAAGGTTTCTTCCAAGATTTGAAGCAAGATTAGTGACATCTATAAATCATCTAGTATTTTTCCCACTCTGCCCTACATCCATCCATATATGTGGCTCTGTGTTATGGACATGATAAAGCAGGATCACAAGAATATCTGTGTCATTACATCTCACAATTACATTGGCACCAGTATATGTTCTTTCAATATTCTGAAGATGCAACATACTACGCGAGTCGGCCTCCTCATGACAGCACTCAAGATCCCCAACTTTTTCACACATTACATGACCATCAACCTCTTTGTAAAAGTGGTACTCTTTTTCCAGTCCAAAATATATTTCATGACCAGAGGCATGGCTATCATCTTCCCATTCCTTCACCGGAAAGTGCAGTAATGACTTCTTAAAGTTGTTATTTCTCAATGCTTGTTGAAAGTCCTTTGGACGATGTTGCTCAGGGCCCTGTACAATGAGGTTGATTTCACCTCCAAGGTTTCCACGCCTTCCGCGTTCTATGTCCTTGATTGAAGGACTATCATAGGTGTCACACACAAAATCCACACGCTTTACTCTTCTACAGAGATTTACAACGATGTCCTTTGCAATTGCACCATAGGTGGGTGCTATACAACCTCTAATGAGTGTATTATGAACATTCCATCCACCACACAAGCATCCACAGATGTCGGTGAAACACTTGTAACTTTTCCCTCTAGTATATGCATCAATTGCTTTTCATAACAGTTCCATCAATATGTGCTAGTGACATTGGTACTGGTATTAAAGGAAATTTCAAAATTTTACGAAGGTCTAACTTCTCATTTAAAGCTAGGAACAACAGTCTACCAAATATATCTCTTGTCCCTTGAACTTCCTTAATCTTCATATCCTTGGCTGATACTTTTATCTTCAAACCTGTTGGGATCTGCAAAGCACTCGCTGGTAAGCTTATCACACCACTCTTTCCCTTTGTCCATACAGTGAATGAGGTCTTTTGAAAGCTAATCTCATGGTGGTCACGAAGCTGAGCATGTTCACCTGTCCTTGTGCGTCTTTGCATGTCTTTCCACTTCATTCAAATAGTCTTTTCGACAGCTATGATGATATCTAACTTCCTTTGCTATAAAATCTGCATTACCTATTTTCAATAACAAGACTTCATACTTAAGCACAGTTGCAGCATATTTAATTTTCTCCTGAGCATCAGAGGTTTCACAACTCCCTAAACCTTCATGTTTCCCTTGACGTTTTTTCCGAGACCGGTTGCAGAATATACACACAGGTTGGAGAACTCCGGTGTTGGATGTAGTTGGAGAGATTGTATATGTTTTCGATCGTAATAATGGCTGCTGATTATCATCCTTCCCCTCTTCATATGTTTCTTTTTCAGGAAGGACTTTGGATACTGAAGTGAATCTCTTGTAGCATTCCCTGTGGTAGCCATATTTCTCACTATGATTTAGGGATTGCAAAGTTTCGCAGAGAGAAGCATATTTAGAGGACTTATATTTCTCTTTCCCTCACATCTGACGCTCTTTTTCGCAGTCTTCCATGTGTTTTTCATCAAAAACTTAACATCAATGTCTTTGTGTCGGATGTAATATGAAGTATGCAAATGCATTCCACAGGCTTGGAAGATCCTGGGATTGCTTCATTGGGAGTCTCTGTCATAATGCATTCATCATTTCACTCTGAAATGAAAATGATAAACGTTATGATGTACACAACGTTTTTGCACTGCACCCATTTGGTCATGAATTGAAAAAAAAATCCAATATATATTTTTTAAAACATTAATAATTCATTTAAAAGTTATAAAATGTTGTTGCTATAATGACAGAATAGGAAAGGTATCATTAATCGATGACAGTTCCGCCTCAAGTTGTCACATTTGGTCGGAACTCTGTCACGGCCGTCATGATGGTAAACGGTGTCTTACAGGCACATGTCCCACCAGGGACTTGTAAGACGCTCATTTTTGGATTCTGAACAATTTTTTACCCTAGAAACAACCACTCTCGCTTTTGGCCATTCTCGGTTAGTTCAAAGGGCCTTAGCTCTTGGACTAAACGATTAGTCAGCAGAAGGTACACAAGACGCAGTTTTATTACCCCCGTAGGGAAATTGTCTACATCCTTTTTAAACCTTTTTTATTTACTTAACTGCCTTTTACACAAGGCAACAGACTGTAAAACGAGGGTATGTCTAGGCCTGTGAGTAACCCGCATACCGACATTGGTACGGTGTCAGAAAGACGATTACTGCATCGTAAAACACCTACCACATCATGTGTAAGATTACTAACGCAAGAATTATATTAACAGTATTAATAATAATTTTAGTGATAATTTTGAAACCAGTAATAGAAACAATAACATGAAAAGCTCTATCTGTAATGACGATAACATGAAATAAGAAAAATTATGAAGTTAATGCCAACTTAATTGTCTAAATGAAAATGATTACTTTTAACGAAAAAAGACAGCATGATATTCTACTAATCTTAATGCGAAAACTTGAAAATCGCAATTAAACAGCCAGAAGCACAAAAATACAACAATATAACGGATATAATGAAAACTGGAGGGAAAGAAAGTTGATGCTGGAAAAAAAAAATAAAAATGCAACCAGGATAACATTTATTTCGATCTCTGACGAGGATGAGAAGACGAGACCTGATTATGAAAGAACTTCCAGACTTCTTAACAATACAAGTCCAACAGACTCCTGGAAGTCCAAGATGAAAAATCGAGTTCCAGACTCAATCAACACTGCTACCTGACAAAATCCTGGAATTTCAAGACAAGACAAAGATCAGCATTTACTAGCAATGCTCATTAATCGAATTTTTGAACTTCCAGGAAACGAAAGAATTCCAGACTTACCAGCACTGCTGTCTGATTGATTCCTGGAACTCCAACTTCTCTGGAGGATTCACCGAGTGGATGAGGGTCTTGTACTGGACGCCGCACACCAGGTTGTCTGTGCTGAGGTTCTTCATGCATGGTGCATGGATCTGATACTCTGAAAGGGAATATTAAATCAGTGAAGTTCATCTACCATGAAGAGTGCTTTGAGCAATGCAATTATATATATGTATATATATATACACACACACAGAAGCAAATTGTTCAGTATTTGTGCATTAAGCCCAAGCACACCAACAATTTTAGTGTGGAAAATTTATTTATTCTACCAGACAGTGTTGGTCCTGCGCAGCAGCAAAACAGACATCCTGTAGACTTTTTCGGTTTCTAATCTTGGCGGTTAATGTAACCCCTCACCAAGTCACTCAAAACCCACAAGTTTGGCCTATGCAGTAGCGGTACCCGTAGAATTCACAAGGCTGATATGCAATACTACAATTAAGTGAAGTAGGAACAGAGGAACAGTCTCAGATCCAGCTGGTTCCTACAAATAAGATCAAATACTATAGTGGCCTATAATCACAATCAAATTCTATAGAACGCCACAAAGAAGATCGAAATCCTACTGGACTTCAGAGGAAAAAAATTACGCTATGAAACCCTTTAGTAAAGCATTTCCTTTTTGCTATTTTCAGCCTGTCTTATTTTTCCATGGAAGATGTTCTTAAACTGGTGCCTCCACCTCTCAACATAGCCATGGTTTTCTGCCTTTCACTCTTCACTATAATACTATGCTTACTTTCTTTTTATATAAATACCTCAGATCTCTCATTTTTTAAAATGAATTATAATCAATAGGCTACTCGTTTAATAATGAAAATATTGAATGCGAAGAAATTAAAGTAAATTAAGCTAAACTATATAATGGCTCTCGGCACCTATAAGGGTTTTGGCAGGATCTGGTAAAAGGCCTATCTAGTCTCGCTGTTTTTTATAATTCTCTTTACTTTTATATTCTAGAGAACAATCCCGCTGTTCTATTTTGGTATGGACACTGGTATATTATTCCGATCATCTCTTCCAGTTTCTCTTCATTCTGTTCACTCCCAAACGATCCTCATTTTTAACTGATTTTTTCTTGCGTATTTCATTACCCTGTGGGTTATTTTAGTTTTCTCGTATACTCACTTCTTCCTTCAAGACCTTCCCCTGATATTCGCTTTCGTAATCCCTCTTATAAAAGAACTCATGGAGAAGAAGAGGAAAAATGTAGGAAGAGAAAATCAACGAGCTTCAGAAACTTCATGCAGTGATCATCACTTGCAGAAGAACCCGAGACGAGACTCGATTATTTCCTTATGCAGGTGACTCAAGAGAGGCAGGTTAAGGGGGAAATGCAAATTTAGTAGCGAATTTCGCGTCTTCCAAAGACAAAAGACGGTGTAGGGAAAGTTGATTACGAGAGCGGAAGGGAAATAAGGGGCGAGGCAAATCCTATAATGCACTTCATTTGTTCCCTCGACAAGTGAGTCGGGTAGTTATTTTCGCAACGCAATCTGTGAATGTTGCTTTATTTTTCTCTCCGCATTTAGACAAGAGAGATATTGAACCAACTCCAACTCTTTACAGTTGTAGGACAGTGCGAAATGATTACACGATTCCTTTGGATACAGTTAACCTAAAACCGGGTCCCTGCAGAATATTTTCAACCAGATGCAACAATACATAGAGGGCTATTTTGATCATGCGCTTTATTTGTTAATTATAAAACATAAAACAGTCGCTATAGTGGTATGGCCTGAAAAGTCCATATTTAAAAGAGCAGATATAAATGCTGTTTTCGTTGCTGAAGTGACGCTTTCGTCAGAAAGACTTGAAAAAATTCGCGTTTGGATCAAACAGCACTTATTATATTTATACATAATCATAAACCCAGTACTTAATTATATATATATACGTGCATGTACCCAAACACAGTCCTTAGCGTGTACGGAGAACACATACGCGTGTATTTTTGTGCTGTGTTACAGGATCGAGTTTATATATAACGTTCAACTCTTGTCTGTCAACTCGATTGCTCCAGAAAATAGGCGATAATTAAATGCTCACGGTGTGGCCAAGTACTGTTTACATTTCTCCATGATGGAACAAAAGATCAAACATTCACCGGAACATTCAAAGCGTTAATTATCCAATACATACATGTTTTCTCCTGGTTTCATCAAACCCGCTCGTCCGTTCTCGAGAAATTTCGTCTACACAAACGAATAGGCCTACAATATTCCCCCCTCCCCCAACTTCGTTGGCAGCGTCAGAAAAACAAATCAGTCGAACAAATAAGAACACAATGTAATTGTTGCTGCCATAAACCTTGTCTCAGTTACCATGAATGTCGATGAATAATGCATTGGTTCAACACGAGCTAATTGTGCGGGGGCGAACATATAAATCATGATTTGTTCAAGGGACGATGAGTTAGACAATAAACTTCCTCCTAGCCTGCAGTAGTTCCTCTTTGATATTTTCATGCATTTCTGAGGATGCGGAATCTGTAAACAAGGCGTCAACATTTGACATTTAAGAGAGCGACGGATGGCGACTGAATAACGAATAACAGAGCGCCACTGATCTACTGCCTTGGTGAAACTGATCTACTGCCTTGCTGAAACTGACACTGTAAAAAATAAGTGAGTCTTATTAGAGAAAGAGAGAGAAATTTCATCATCAATGTTGCGGTTATACTCTCCGATGGTGTAAGACACTGATTACAGATAAGCCTGGATAGCCGAAGCGTTAATTAGGTTATAATCACGAGATTTCCAAAGTGTAATTAATCTGACGAAATTAAATAGGACACTTTCATACCTCAGTGTCAGTCATTTTCATTTCTGATTTCTTTTTTTTATTTGCATTGCATTTTATACTTATTTTTGTTACGAAATAAGAACGTGTGATTAAGTTAACGGTGGAGAACTGTTATGAAAAGTTTAAAGAAATTGAACAAAAACGCTGAAATATCATTCTCTTATTTGTACAGATGCTCTCTGGAAATTTAAATGGCTACGCGCAGCCCTATTTCGGTGTCATTTGCAGAATCAATAGAAACAAAAAAGTTTTTAAAAGCCTCTTTATACATATTCTAAAGGCTTTCAATTAAAAATAATCCCGTTTGAAGTTCATTTACCTCGATGCTGATTCATGTATGTACAAATACATATGCAAACACTAGTGTCAGTACACTGTGTTTCAGGACCGAAAGTATTTAAAGATTATAAAAAATTTCTTTTCGAAGTTTCTTGGCCACATGTACTGTCAGTAACGGTCTTTATACATTATAAGTCTGCAAAGCATGATGATTCCTTAAGCTGCCTCACTGGTTGCAGTCACTGCAGTCGTTTAACTATCAGGTACACAATACACTGTTTTAGGTAACAGAGATTCAGTACGTTTTTAAGTGAGTATGCTAGACTGCCCCTCCTCATCTATAAGTCGAAAATAAAACCTCTCGCTTGGTAAGGGAAGAATGCTGCAGATCACACCACAAGGTTCGTTTTATATCTACATTTATACTGTACATAAAAATGGGCGTGTGTATGTATGTGTGTGTGGGTGTATGTTCCAACATAACTCTGAAACGCATTTAGCAATTTCAACCAAACTTGGTGTACATATGACTTACTATCTGGAAAAGAATACTGTGGGGTAAGACATCACTGGAACCAAAGGGGGTGGGGGTGGTAAACGGTGACAAATAAAAATAACCGAAAACGACAAATATTAGCGTCTAATCCATAGTTTTCGAGGTTGCTGAGATGAATAGTGACACTCTCGATGCCCTTCAAGTACAAGTTCAGCCCCGATAGGAATGGGTGGGTGTGAGAAGGGGTGAAATATAAAATGTTAAAAATGCTGGTCGATTTAATTGAAGCAACTATAGGAATGGGTGGGTGTGAGAAGGGGTGAAATATAAAATGTTAAACATGCGGGTCAATTTAATTGAAGCAACTATAGGAATGGGTGGGTGTGAGAAGGGGTGAAATATAAAAAGTAAAAAATGCGGGTCAATTTAATTGAAGCAACTATAGGAATGGGTGGTTGTGAGAAGGGGTGAAATATAAAATGTTAATAATGCTGGTCAATTTAATTGAAGCAACTATCTTAACAGGAAAGGGAGAGAGAGCAGAGGAGGTGTTAGGGAGGAGAAAGAGGGAAAGAGTGAGAAAGTAGAGGGGTTTGTTAGGGAGGAGAAAGAGGGAAAGTGTGAGAGAGAGTAGAGGGGTTTGTTAGGAAGGAGAAAGAGGGAAAGAGTGAGGGAGAGAGTAGAGGGGGTGTTTGGGAAGAGAAAGAGTGAGAGAGAGTTTATTGGTTATCATTCAGGTTTTCCAGGCAGTGCAGGTTGGTCAGCTAGTGTATGTATGTATGTATATATAATATATATATATATATATATATATATATATATATATATATATATATATATATATATATATATATATATATATATATATATATATATATATATATATATATATATATATATATATATGATATAAAACTGATAAAAATAAAAGAGTTGTGGCAGATTAATTACAAAGTCTTAAGAGGAGTCTACATAAAGAACGCCGATTCACCAAGCTGAAGAATGTGAAAGCAAATTACAGTCCTTTCTTAATCTTCTGAAATGTATTTCAAAGATAACAAGCAAAAACTTGGAGGAAATCCCAAGCGATTCGAATTTAAGACATATGTGAATAGAACTCGAGCTTCTACGATCCACACGAAGAAATATTTTGAAAACATCTACGATAATGAAAATTCCAACCACGGTCTGAAGAGAGGGTAAATCTCGCAGCACTGTCATACTAAAACGAAAATCCAGACTATACAACAGTAAGTTGTTAAATAAGGATAGTAAAGTAAGAATTCAATTCCCAAATCAAGAATAAAGACGCAAAATCTGTAGGAATACATTCTTCTTATTTTTTACTGATTAAAGAAATTCTCTATCTTATGATAAAATTGTAACATACAATTAAGAGAGAAACGCTGCTAAGCGAACACGTAAACACTTAACCAAGGTATCAAAAGAGTGTAGGGTTCAGTGTAGATGCATAAAAAAGCTCTGATTAAATAAATGAATAAATAAGTAAACGAACTCAAACCGAGAACTAACAAACGAAGATGAGCACTGAGATCATCTTTCTGATCTCGGTCTCGTCAAGTGATCGATTTTTATTCTGATTAAAAACGGAAGGATACTCACGGTCCCTGAAGTGTCCTTTAGTACAGAGGCTTTGGATGACGTCCTCCGTCCCTGTCAGTAATTGGTAGATCACCCTCTGGCGAGTCTCGTCGAAGCAGCGCGTGACGTGGTTGTGCACGCAGTCCAGCCCAGACTCCATCGTGCTGCACAAGGAAAAGAAAATTTAACTTGATAACTTAAATCTAACATTAAGCGTTATACTCAAGCGTGTAATATTTAAAACAGAGCGAAATGTTGCTCAAATATACTGTCCTCACGTCTTATTAATGTTGTAAGTCAGAAAATGCATGAAAAATGTATGCTGTTACACTACACTGGCAAGGCAGTCGTAACAAAAAAATGGCAATAATAGTTAAAACATAGTCATAGCAGCATGAGTCTCAATATGGAGGAACAAATCCACAATTATGCATCTGCACAAATATATTTAGAAATAAAACTATACAAAGCTTTCGAGAATCTGTACGATTCCCTTTCAATATATTTGTACGGATAAATAACTGTGGATTTGTTTCTCCAGTGATGATAACATTAATGATTATCATAAGGAAGATCAGATAATCACATTGGCGATAATGCTGAGTCAATGGACCACAATTTTTTATCATGAAAGAGATAAAAAACTCACGAATATGCTCTGCACGACTAACATTACTGGCTACTATTTTTCCATGAAAGGGTCACGTACACGCTGCTGAATTGTATAAAATGGAATGAAAGGAGCGAATAATCTAGGACGAAGTCAACACCAATGCCAGCGAATCGAAAGTCGTCATAATTATGCCCAGCGGTAAGCAATGAATTTATGATCTTGGGTGCAATTCGTACAGCATTATAAAGCATTTCCCTTATTTGGTAAGACACTATTGTACATGAAAAGAAAGGCACGGAAAGCCTAGGGAGCAGTACAGAAATTACCTGAATAGCATATACAGTTTATGCCGAAGGCCAAGCGCTGGGACCTATGAGGTCATTCAGCGCTGAAACGGAAACTGACAGTAAAAAGGTTTGAACGGTGTAACAGAAGGAAAACCTCGCAGTTGGACTATGAAACCACTGTTTTGTTAGGAGAGGGTGGACAGTCAGATGGAAGAAAGAGAATATGAACGGTGGTACAGGAAAAGGAATGAAAGGGGTTGCAGCTAGGGG
>NC_089799.1:9768374-9833374 GCF_040412425.1 Macrobrachium rosenbergii
GTGAAGGTTATCATCGTGATTCTCAACCAACATATCTGCAGCTCTGCTCCGATCCCACTATGCAAACGAATTTAATTCTCGCCAAACAAATTGAAAAAGAATAAAATTAAATAAAATTCAGGCTACAATAAATACCGAAATCACTGATTCCCGGTCCTATCTCTCTCTCTTTCTCTCTCTCTCTCTCAACATATTCATTAAAATCTAGAGGGTGTTAATTTAACCGGGTGACACCGACGTGGCAGCATCAAAGGGCTGTACTGGTGACCAGCCGAAATTTTCAGGTCATGTCAATGGGTGTGAAGTAGTTAATTAGGGGAGGATAAGTTTTTTTTTTTCATTCAAGGGTTTTTGGTCGAATACGATTTCAAATAACCCTTGAGGTATATTTGGAATTCCGGAGGAATCTATTTTAATTCTTCAACTCGCTCGCCAAAGAGCTGAGCAGAGGTAGGAATGTATTATAAGGGGGCGGGGGAGGGAATAGGAGCAGAATTCGTTGCACGAAGGATCGAAGTGTCATATCAGGATGCAGCTTGATGGAAATGTTATAGGACACTTCCACCCGCCCCTCCCCCCGCGACAACCCACCCCAACTCCTATCTCAGTAGCCGTCTCCCCAATTCACCTAAGAGTAAGCGAGTAAGTTTTTGAACTTATCGTGCTTCCTCTAGCTTTTGACTGCGGTATCTTTTCTTTTCCTCTGCTTTCGTAGTTTTTGAGAACTACGTCAATGGTTGTAAGCTGCGATAGAGTAGCGTTATTTTCCATTCCGTTCGCTTCAGGTTTAAATAATTTACTTTTTATTTTCGTGGCAAAAGGGATCAAATGTTTGTGGTCCGTCATGGAATTAAAGGATTTTATCTTATCAAAAAGACAAAGTCGGTTGAGTTCTAGTACTTAAATTAGTGACATCTGTCTGAAATCAAATACTCCTTGTAGGGTAAATGTTTTTAGGTTTATTTTTCGTTAAGTAAATAAATCATGGTCAGTAACTCCGAGGTCCTTAAGTAAAGAATGAGCACTATTTTTCTAAAACATAAACCTAAGAAAGACGTTAACTATCACGACAAAATATCTTCCAAAACCTAGTAGTTTTTAGCAATATAGTTTGTGATACTTAACTGTCAGCCACTGAAAAAGCAAGTCATTTTGCAAGATTTTTTTTCATTGTGGATTCTTTTTTTTCTATGGGGTTTTGGCTTTACTTTCCTACATTTTGGATTGTAGCTCCATTGTAGATCTAGTATTGCCCTTTTATTAGTCATTGCGTTATGGCTGAAACTGCTGCCGGCTTGGGAATGAATAAACAGAGCAACACATTATCAGTTCTTTTGCGTAACTTCAAGGTTTCTGCCCTTAAGACAAGAAGAAGCACTGGAAATATTACAGATGTTGCCAGTGAGTTATATTAACCACTTGTGCATCAGCACTTGGAGAATTTATACATATATGCATTATATATATATATATATATATATATATATATATATATATATATATATATGTGTGTGTATATGTGTGTGTATGTGTGTGTGTGTGTGTGTATGCATTCATTAAAAGACACATGGATTTCATATTGGCCCCTTTATCTATTGTTATCTCCTTATCATTAAAATTATCCAATAAAGTCGACTTTATATACACACTCCAAAAAATAAAATATTGCGACAGAAATTGGCATCAGTCATGATGCCGTAATCCCCGAGATAATTTCGTATAGCTTCTTGCCTACACAGACAAAGCTGGACTAATACTCGTAGATATCGAACCGAATAAAAAAAAAAAATTGCAAAAGGTTATCGGCATATTTGCTAAACCCTTCTGCTTCGACATGAGCTGGTTGTTAAGCTGATTTCTTAGCGGCCTCCGCTCCGAGGATTGCCCTTAAGTGAAATGAGTTCTATTCGACAACTCATGAGCTTTCACGGCAGCATTTTACCCTCAGGAAAATGAAATGGAAATGTCATGAATTCTCACTTACTGGACGGCATGCATTTCGGGTTTTCTTTGCCATGCTGAAATGAAACCGCCTAGTACCTTGGTCAGTTCATTAGTTTTTCAGTCAACGACTGATTGATTATTATGGGCTTCAAACGGGTCTCAAATGTATACCGATTGCTTCCAGTTGACTATCTTGGGGTAACTATCAACATTTCAGTGAATACTTCTTAAGGAATAATTTGTGTATATTGACAAAAGTTCAACTGTCAGAGTAAATTTCAGAGGTAACTCGTGAGGACTGATTTGCCTATTACTTATCCATAAAAGTCTGTCTAGATACTACAAAGATAATTTTGTACTTAAACACACTTCTCGATTATTAATTTGGGCTTTCAACAGCAGCTTATAGACAACCTTATACTCAACTGATGTCTCACTAATTTTGATGCAATAATATGTTTGGAAAATTTCTTTAAAACACGTAAACAAAGCAAAAATTAGCAGAAAAAAAAATCATAGAAAAACCTGTTCACAAAGTACAAACAATAAAAACACAAAAAAAAAAAAGTTCCTTGCTGTTATGACTGAAACTGATACACAAGAAATCAATCACTCATTCAGCTCTTCCCATCAGACTGACGTACCTGCACATCTTGTTGAGTTCTGGTTCAGTGGAGGCGAAGGCAAGATTATGATCTTTGTTAATTGCTTGCAGGAGGTCCATGCACTGCTGCAGGTGACTAGGCTCACAGTTCGGTGGTTTCTTGGGCGAACTTTTGCCCCTGGCCGATAATTCCCCGATGCCTGCGAAAGAAGAACGAGAAAAGGAGGAATTAAAGAGGTATTCAAGATCTGATCGTTCTTTCCGCGAAGGGATCACTCGAATTAGAAGGAAGCGAAAAAGGGGAGGAGGAGGAGGAGGAGGAGGAGGAAGAAAACAGAAGGTTCTCCTCTTCCTGTCTTTCACTGGGGCAAATGAATTTTCGGGTGATCTCGTGGCCTATCCGGAAGTCCCCTTTTTCCTATCGTGTGTTAATTAATTCTGAGCATTTACTCTCTCTCTCTCTCTCTCTCTCTCTCTCTCTCTCTCTCTCTCTCTCTCTCATATTAAACTCAAAATAATTTTTTTAACGATTAGAGAAGTTTCGATTAACTGATAAAAAAAACTTTATTAGCTTCACTAGAAAAATAAATAATATAAATAAATAACAGGGAGATAACAACTTTCTTATTATATTGCTGTTTTCTTAGCAAACCGACAAATAATTGTAAAATCCGGCAAAATCGCTCGAGAAGTTAAGAGGTCAATGTGGCTAATGTCATTGCACTTTAAAATTTGGATATAAAAGTGACCCTTATATTCTACATTTACGTTTCTGCCAGAAAAACAATAAACGCTTAATGACTATGCTACGATGGTCTATTCCAACTCTAGTAGCAAAATTCATTTGAATTCTACTGATGTACGTATGTATGAGCAGGAAGAAGCTTATATCCTTCTTCATGGTTGAATGGTTGACCTTAACCACTCTGACATATCGGCTGCGGGTTCGAATCCTCCCATGGGCGTCAGAGTTTCTCTAGTTGTTTCTTCATCTGGGTCTAAGGCTATGTGGCGACGAGAGTAACAAAAAGTATGAAGAAATCGAGAGAATAAGAGGCCACTATATCTGGTAAAAAAGTTGCATGTAGATCACACACACATAATCTATACATGTATATATATACATATATGTACTTGTATATATATATATATATATATATATATATATATATATATATATATATATATATATATATATATATAAAATTATAAAAATATATATGTACATATAAATGTTATATATATATATATATATATATATATATATATATATATATATATATATATATATATATATGTATATGTGTGTGTGTGTGTGTGTGTGTGAGTACGCCAGGTTGCTTGCGCAATACTAAACAAAGAGAAAGAGAGACAGGAGGGAATAAAATGACATTTCACGTATCCATACCAGAGAGCCCTCAGTCTTCCAAATAAAAAATAAATAAAAATAACTTTCTATTAAACGACGAAACTGTAATAAAAGAGGGTTTTCAATACGCATCCAAACGCAATAACGATGAAAGCAAGGACGGACATAACCCCCAAAAGCTGCATACCTCGCCATATTCCATAAATGGTAAAATTAGTCTTTTGATATTCGGGGCCTTCCAGGCCCAAACATATGAGGACATGACATATGTGGTGCACAGGCATTTCACATATGCCTACTCTACATGTCACTACTGTGTTCAGATTCCTTCCATCGTTCAAAATCTCACAAAGCTCTCAAAAGTTCAGCTTCTGGATCGTCTTCGCCACTAATTCTCCTGTAGCGCTCAGTTCTCATCTACAGCACTTTACTCAGTTGTTGGTTTAACGTCTGTAAACACACTGTTACATCTCTGGCCGTTGGTATCATGATGAAACAAATTTTGATATTTTTAAATTTTATCGTTATTCTTTAACTTCAGACTTCTGTCAATATTCTTTTCCTAATTTTATGTCGTCGGTATGTCGTAATTAAAAAAAATGAATAAAGTTTTTTTAGTATTAGAAAGTATTTTCTTCGCGAAACTAATATCGCACCTTTAAATCATTTGCATTTATATTTTCATTACAATATAAGCTATGCTCAATTTTTTTTTTATTTCAGCGAGTTTCTTCAGCACAGTGTGCCCAATATAAAGCGCGTTTCTTTTGCTTGCATACACTGTTGCGAAATCTTATTCTTAATAATTAAGCATTTCTATGCAAACAAATAAAAGCTTTTTAAATATATCCATATAAAAAGAAGCTGAATACCGTCTTTTAAGTATTCTCTTTCACGCAGCAAGAACGGCTTAAAGGCTTAATGTCAAGTCAAAAGTGAAATCTCATTTCCTACAAAGCCAATGAAAGTCAAAGGGTATTTGAGTATTTATATAATATGAACTCTCGGTATTCTTCGGTATTAGCAAAGGGTTTCGCTGTTTCGGAACACGTTCGTGAATCGGCTTCAATATTTTCGAACTACCAAGCAAAGCCGTTGAGGATATTAGGCCGCGAATGCATTGATTTCACAATCACCCCGACTTTTAAATAAAGCGCTTATTGATACGTTAAGAGCAATGCCGGAAAACTTTCACGCCATAATAGCGTATGATTGGGGATGTTAAGAAAATACCATATCCGATAAAAAAGAAATAATTATCAGCTGCATGCACGTATCCACACACACACATACACATATACTATATATATATATATATATATATATATATATATATATATATATATATATATATATATATATATATACCAACGTATATATACCAACGTGTTACGTCGCACAAGCAATTCGTTGCTATTATTATCATTATTATTACGGCAGCCATAAAAACCTTCATGAAACGAAACTAAAGTTAAACGGGTCAATTAACTTAGAGCAAAGGAGAAAGCCTGCAGAAGGAGGAACGCGCATCCCCAAACTCCAATTAACGAGGAGGAAGAAGTAGTGACGTGGATTTGCGTGCGTCCGCGGGCCACGCACGAGATGCAAATCTCTTTGGACGACGCAAAACTCGTTTTGAATTTTATTTGATTCATGTAATTGCCAGCTAGCCAGCCCGAGCGAGAGTCCAAACGAGCAAAACGGTATATCTGCATCAAAGCAGAAGAGAGCTGAATGCGGCCGAAATGCCGCGAGGGAATGCTTTAATAAAACCCATTGACAGTCTTTGGGAGGAGGAGGAGGAGGAGGAGGACGAGTTCCCTCCCATCTTCTTCCCTCAACCTGAAGGGAATTCCTCTGTCCAGATACTCGTGAAATCTTGCGAAAATGCCAGGCAATTTCAGCGCCATGAAAAATGATATACGGGGCATGAAAAACCATGCGTGATATTTCACCTCCGCCTCAATAACAACTATAACAATACAAGCTTCATGTGACCCTTTGTTTTATCTATCCATCTATCTGTCTGGCGTATCACTGCAGCTGATTGCTAAAAAAACGAGTCACTGGTTTATAGCTTTCTATTCAAATGATTTACCGGTCATTCCTTCTTTAAATAAGGATACTGGCATCTCATTTATACGTGCAGTAAAGTAAACTATATCCTTATCATTTGATGGGAAACTCTCTTTCAAAGCATTATTGTCGACAATTATACCAATTTCAGCTAATTTAATACTGTACATGAGCTTTTCTATTTCCATATAAAAACATATGAAGCTGAATTGGGTATTATTTTAAATAATATTTATGATGATGATTATTATTATTATTGTTATTATTACCGAGTTGTCTTTAAATATGTTTTTCTTTACCCCGTACTCTTTATCACATACTTTTCATGTTTTCATTTTTAAGTAAACAATATTTTATACAAAATTCTCTTTCCCCAACTTCCTAGCTTTTAGTTATCCCCTTCCCTCCTCCTCCTCCTCCTCATCCAAGTTCCAAAACCAATTCCCTTTCTTTCCCCCGCCCCCCTTCTCCTTCTCTTCTTCCCTCTCTCTCCCCTGCTCTTCGCTCCCTCCTTCGTTGTCCCCAGACATAATACCTCTGGCGCGAATTGAGGCAGGTACGTTAAACACTGTCCTGTGATCCGCTAATGAAAAGATCAAGTTACATGGCAAACCCAATTTTGATAGGAAAGTTAGGCCCGCTCCCGACAAATTAGCTTCCATTTTATCGCGTTACCTTTGGCCAAATGGAAGCACAGTGCCTCTAGACTGAAGCTTTGTTGCTTAACTGTAGAAATTATGGGGCCCATTTGCCAAGATGAGGTAACCAGAGGTGGAGGCGAGGCCAGGAGGTAAAAATTAAATGTTAAGATAGGATAAAAAAAACCGCTAAAGTTGCTACAATATAGGGATATTTTATAATATAAGGATGTTTTATTGAGGTTCTTTGTCCCTCGACAATCTCTGTCTGTCTGTCTGTCTGTCTGTCTGTCTGTCTGTCTGTCTGTCTGTCTGTCTGTCTGTCTGTCTGTCTGTCTGTCTGTCTGTCTGTCTGTCTGTCTGTCTGTCCATGCAAACGTACGTTCATACACTTGCGTATTAAAATAAGTAAGGTTTCATTCGTCAGATATGCTTTCCTTTTTCGCCAATAAATTTTTAAATGTGAGTACCAAGTGGTTTTCAAAAGAGTTCAAAACTTCGAGGATCCTTTTCCTTAATAAAATCTTTCTTTGATCTAAGAAAACTGTAATGTTTAAAACTGAAATATCGTCGAAACCAACAGACTCAATTTACTGGAGAAAAGACGTCATCTGGTAATGAATGTAACTACGAATTTGAGTACAGACAAGGATTCATATATCTAACGATATTTTCTTCAAAGCGTCATCAGAATTTCTTTAAATGAATATTATACAATAATAATAATATAGTTATTACAACAAACAATCATGGAACTCCACCTGACCATATAAGTTCCTCAAAGAGAGAGAGAGAGAGAGAGAGAGAGAGAGAATAGAGAGAGAGAGAGAGAGAGAGAGAGAGAGTCCGACCAGCCTTATACACACAGTAGCAATTCAACTCGGAGAAGACTTTTAGCATGCTCACATAAGGCTAATTCTAGCAAGGGGCTGCTTCGTCTTCTTCAGCTCCCCCATTTGACTCGGAAAAACTTTGGCGTGTGTCTCAATTAAAGCGTTTCAGCTGCATTTGTCTCGAAGAAAGTTTCCTTTTTTTAAGAGGGTCTCTGACATCATGAATCAACAAGAGGGTTCCTCTCTCTCTCTCTCTCTTTGTGTGTGTGTGCGTGTGTGTAATCCTACATACAAGCTCTCATGTAGCTTGGTTTCCATTTCTGTTTATTTATCTGTTTAGGCTCTTTATTCAGATATTCCGTCCTTATCTCTGCTGAAAGTTTCATTTCTCTTAAAGTGTTGCATGTTTGATTTTACGTGTTATTTCGGCTGGGAGCTCTTATATTTCATATAAACCTAACGTGGATTTTCAAAGATCACAGACACCATCCAGGAAAACTGTAGTTTAGTGCTTGAACACATCTTGAACACAGTCGCCCAGAAAACACACAACACACACACACACACACACACACACACATATATATACATATATACCCACACATATATATATATATATATATATTATATATATATATATAAATATATATATATATATATATACATATTATATATATTGTCTAGATTAGATAGTTGTAAGTCAATGGGACTGAGAGACGAAGATTTACCCCAAATTGAAATGAGAATACTTTCATAATTAAAACACATTCCTACTGAGTGACTGTTACACCAACGAAAACGCCTTAAGTGATGCAGAATAAACTAACACGACTTACTCTGGAAGAAGTTTCCATAACTAATGAACAACCGTAGATACATAAACATAAAACCAAGTTATGCTTCCGATTTTTATAAACCGCAATCTATTGAGCCCCCAAGGTAGTTGCTAACTCCTTTTAAGAATGTAGAGTTTGCCATTAGTTTGAATTTTTCATTACATGACGAATTATGAGATTCAAGTCTTATGGCCTTCGTTGTGAACGTAACGGGAAAAAGTACACTTCAGAGTTGCTCCTCTTCATTCCGGGGTAAGTCTCTTCTCCCACTCGAGATCGTAAGTTTGAATACGCTTACAAGACCCCTTTGCCTCTCTTAAGAGTCCCACTTCAAAACTAATCACTTCACTTCACTGTGATCCGAAGGCTTCTCAATGACGGAGCGCCCCCTTCAGTGTGAACCATTTTCTGTGAACGTAAAAAATCGATCCGTTTTCTATGAAATGTATACTTCGATTAGTCATTTTTTCCTCTGCTTTGGATAAACAAAAATGGCTTCAGAATTGCTAACCGTCTCTCTTCTTCCATACTAGGGGATCCAATATCATGAATGACTGGAGTAATTAAAAATAACAATGTACGAACACGCCAGGCAGAATAATAATTTCGCAGACGCTTTTCCACAGTTTAAATCTTTTTGAGAGATAATGCTCGACGAATATTAGCAAACACAAACATCCTGTTGTCAACGTTTAACGGTGGTTTATGGAACAATATGTAGTCTTTATAAGGAAAAATTACGTGCAAAACTGTCAATATGATTATTCATTACAACCATCGTTCACGATAACAAATGGGGTTGGGTAAAAATTTTTCAGACGCCCGTAGCGTTTTTATGAATTGGAAATCATGTAGTTTCTACATTATTTGATAACAAGGAGTAAAGTCGTCTTAAAATCGAGTCATTACCTTACAATGATCAGGTGAAAGCTTTTTGTTTTTACATAAAGATGAAAAAATGGGAGAATCATATTAGAAGTTGTACTTCTGACAACGTCGAATACAATTCAAAATGTAAAAGTCCACATGGATATTTTTAATCAAATTAAGGCTTCAGTGTTATAATGCTACTGGGATACTTTACAGGCTACCCAGAAAGAAAAGCCCGTGATGGCATGTAGCCAGCTTAATCTAGACGTCGTCGTCAAAGGAATAAATATTCTTTATTTAAAAGCTCTTTGTTTTCAAGGAGGAAAAATAATTTTGGCGAAATTCGGCACCTGTGACGGTCTTGAACTGCAATCATACGAACACAACGTCATTCATGAATATCGAATAATCAATTAGGAATCACCACGTGTAATATAAATATTATCGATGCATGAATAGCAAGAGCCCGTGCTGGCACAGGCCGATCAGTAGACAAGGGAAACTTCAAAACGAAAACTTACCTCGTTTTCGAACAGCAAGAGAAAACGGCATTTCGAAGACGTCACAAAATACACCGTTATGTTAATATATCATCACTTTTAATCACTTTAAACTCAATTTTACCTCTGCCCCAATCTGTCACTCTGAAGACCAGAAATGAACTAAAAAGCCCCAGAGTAATGATACCGTACTGGTTCTACTGGCCGGAACCATCGGTCGTTCAAACAACACGCAGCAGTTAAGGCACTTTTACTTCCCATTTTTCTTAACAGAATCTTAGAACTCTGAGACGGTCGATAAGTAATAAGTCAAGCAGATCCATTACTTCTTCGCATAGGATGATCTTTATGAATATATGTCATCTCTCCTTTCCTACTAAACGAGGATGTGGCAAATGACGTAACAACACTATTCGCCAAGTAAATACTGGCGAATCGAATAGCCCCGATTATAGACAATTTCTTTTTTTTTTTTTGCAGATTTTGTGAAATATGGTTAACATACTTGCGATGTAAGCCTTTCCATCACTTATCGCGCTCAACTGCTGTTTATAAACGTGTAATCAGAAACTGACGTCACTGTTTCATTGCTGTTAGTTTTTCCTCACTTTCTATTACTTTTTCCCCCTGAGAATACTAAGTAATTTCAGTAAACTAAATAATTTCTCGACTACGATAAATGTTACACTGAGGAATCTCCCTCGATAAGCTTCACTTATACTGTATTATACTGATTCAGGGTATAAAGCTTCTTAAGGGAACAATAATTACTTTTACCAAAAAACAATCCTTTTCTGGAATATTCTCAAAGTCTTACTAGTTGGACTGCTTTACGAGTTTCAAAATTTTTGATGACACTCTCACCATTACCAAGAAATCCTTTGGTGCTCTTTTTACAAAGGTTAAGAAATCATGGGTCTCAGACAGCGACATGGGTCGTGAATAAAGAAAGAAGAAAACTAGTGAAGAAAAGTTTCTGTCAAGACGTAGAAAACACCTATGAAAGTTAACAGAGAGAGAAAAGAAATAATGTGTGAGTGATCTAGGATTCAAAAACTCGGTTTGATTTCACAAAAAGAAGGAACAAATAATTTTTCAAGAAATGCAAATGGAAGATCAAACGCTGCGTCCGATGTTGTTCGAGTAGAATCGCAAGCGAGATAAAAAATGAGATTTGTTTTAAAGGACAAGGGGTCCGCATTAAAAAAAAAATGATAAGTTAACTTTTGCAAGGAATTTTGCTGACGATGATGACTGTTCGGGTTCTTGTTGCTGTTGATAATAATAATAATAATAATAATAATAATATAATAATAATAATAAATAATAATAATAATAATAATAAAATATTATCATTATTACTGAAAAAGCGCTACATCCCAGTGACTGGGAGAACTTCTCTAAAATTTTATGACCAAGGAAAAGGCGGCAAGTGAGGCTAGCAGCCTCACTTCTAGAAGGAAATTCATATAGTGAAACACTACCGCTTTCAGGAGCAGCTCCCCCTTGAAAGCAAAAATGGTTGTAGGATATCACAGGAAATAAAAACGTTAGCAAAACAGAAATATAAACTGCCGATGAATAAATTACATCTAATCTATAATCACGTCATCATTGCAGGTATTGCCGCTCGTTTCTTTTTCCGTGACTGATTGGTTATTTGTCTATTTTTTGAGCGTCGCGGCCTCTTTATCAGACGAGTTTATTTGACGCCGTTGCGGTATATATATACGTGTATATACGGTCGGACTCAACAAATTCAATTTACTCTACAATTTGCAGCCTTTGGCTCACGCCTCAGGGATCTCCCTGATTGGTAGTTATGCCATGGTAATCCTGGAATCTCGATGGATTAAAACGTAAATGTCGCTATGAATTTAAAATCAAACTTTAGCCGGAATGGGCGTGACAAGCCCCTTGCCCCACTCAAAAGTGCAGTAGATCTAGGCGGATCTCTCTCTACAGTACTGATGTTAGGAAAATCATTACAAAGGGAGAATTATTCCACTTCACAAGCACTTATGTACCTTCTAGCCCGAGAAGAAAAAACCCCAGAAGACGCTTGCCTCTCCCATTCTCGGCTAGATTTTTTGCGGGGTGAGTTTGCTAGCCCCACGCCCTGTTTCAAATTAGGTCACTCATAGCCCAGATGCCTAATTCAATGCTTAGGTCAATAACTACACTATGGATTTTGTTTAACTCCCATGTGATAGATCTCTGGTCTCCTCGTGGTGATGTAAGGTTGGATCTACTGAGAGAGAGAGAGAGAGAGAGAGAGAGAGAGAGAGAGAGAGCTGACATAGAGAGAACAACAACAATGTTAAAAAATATAATGATCCGCAAAAGATGAAAGAAACAACGTGCCGGTTGGATTTGTACATGAATTGATAACACACACACACACACACACACACACACACACACACACACACACACATACATATATATATATATATATATATATATATATATATATATATATATATATATATATATATATGAGGTATATATATATATATATATATATAGTGTAGAGTGTCTACTCGATGAATATCATTCAGCTCGTGTATGAGTGTATGACACATACTCCACTCGATACGTCCAATTCGTGGCAGAATTTTTTTTACAGAAGCTTGAGCCTAGTTTTTTTTTTAATGTATGCGTTTCATTCTGAGGGAAATTATATTGAAATCGTCTTAATCATGATTTTAAAATTCTTTTAAATCGTTATGAAGTCGTCGACAAAGTGAATATAAAATCGTCTCTAAAATGAATGTGAAATTGCCTCCATAACCAACGCTAAATCGTTTCCAAAATGGTTTTGAAAGTATCCAAAATTTACTGCAAAATTGTCTCCAAAAGGACAAAAATTTCCAAAATGATCACTTATTTGAGTGAAAAAAAAAAAACTTAGAAATCATTTGTAATTTCGTGACGACTTTATTTTTCAACCTGTTTTCCCCCAGAAATGATTGTACACTACAGTGAATATCTTGTTCTCTTCTTGATTTTCTCCTCTTGATTTTCTGTTCATTTCATAAACAAGAAAGTATGACAGAAATACGCGATCACTTACGTATCACATAACCGTGTCCGACGTTTGGAGAGTCAGTTGTTCTGCCAGAGTTTTATTTCGAGCCCATCGCTCATTTTGGTGTTAATAAAAAAAGCCAATCTTCCACTTTTCATTATATTGCGCCGAGTTGGTAAGTTTTAATATATATATATATATATATATATAGGCCATATATATATATATATATATATATATATATATATATATATATATATATATATAATTATACATCAGCCATATATGTGTGCTAAAAGGTTAATGCAAATTTATCAAAGACTGAGTCAATCTGAGTGAAAGGTCGCGTCTGGTATACATGAATATGGATGAGGCTTTACTGGAAAGGTATGGACAGATATGCGAGTCAGAAGGTCGATTGAAGAATTGTGTGCGAAAGTGAAACTAAATAACTACCTACACAAAAACGTAGAATATTATGTAACTAAGGAGACTAAATAATTACACACCCGAGACCCAGATAAACGAATAAGGATCTGATATAAAACTGGACAAATAAATGGAAATGTTGCGTGGTACATATGTGACCTGATACAAAAAATGGGGGAAAAAAAGAAAGGAAATATCCTAACATATAGGAATTGCAATTGAGGTTAATTCTCAGTAGCTGAAACATGTTTCCTACAAAAATGAAAACCGGGTGAAGCTCGCATGACGTTCTGGACATATGAGAAAGAAGCTTGATTATGAATCACTTGAAAGCCAATTTCGAAAACGGTATTATGATACTGAACTTTAGCCTCCATAAAAACAATCTGTTGTATTTTCGTCTTTCTTATTACTTCAGTATTTTTCTTTTGCAGTATACGTTCTTCTCAGTGTTTTCATCCTTATTGCAGTAGCGTATTCTGTAAAGAACGATTAAATAAGGAAGCATAAGAATAGAATCTTAAAAAGAGAGAAGTGGAAAAAAAGAAAAATTATACAGTGACCGACCGAGTAAGAATAGAGAGAGGGAGAGAAAAGAATAAAGAGAGAGAGAGAGAGAAGAGAAGAGAGAGAGAGAGAGAGAGAGAGAGAGAGAGAGAAACAATTAAGCCTTGGTTATTATGCATTACCGAGGCTAGACATAGCAAACAAGCTAAAGGCGGAAACTGTCTTTTTGAACTCAAAACAGTTGCCGAGTGTATCGCACCCAGACCATAAAAACCGATCATAAAATCTTGAACCTGTGCCCTCGCGACTGAGCTAACCAAGTATAATCTAGACCTCGTCAGAGAGTCAACGTTCCAGCCATATCTATAATCCTGCCTTCAATAGGAGGCGTTTACAATTTCCGTGAAAAGGCTGGGCAAGAGAAGTAGTTCACCATTTCTCCAACCAGACATTCTAGGAGGAGCCATTAACTACTCCTCCTGAAGTCATTTTCCAATCAAATCTTCTAAGGAGAGATTTTGACAGCACCACAACTGTCCTTCTAATCAAGCTGTTCGAGGGAGGTCCAACAGATAATATCTTCCAATGAGGTAACTTCAAGGGAGAGATGGAAGATATTAAGAGAAAGCAGGGGTTCAGAGAAGAAAAAAGCTGAGAAGGAGGATTGAGTCGCTAGTCACCAATATGCAGAAGACAGTACTCCCCAGCTTCTGTGGTCCCAACCAGACTCTGACTGCGGGCAACTTAACCAAGATTCTGAGGGCTACTTGAAGGCATGCAGACCTGGGGGTGAACAACCAGACAGAAACTGAACTGACTAGCAAAGAGTGGTTTCAAGAGGAGTAAGACTGGGACTGTAATTGTACTTGTGTATGTAATTAAATTTCAGTCATTAAAGTAAGCTACCCATCCGTCTCCGGTTACGGCAGGTTTCTTACTAATGAAAATGTTACATATAATATATATTGTTCTAACTAACAGCACTCGTGAGAGGTGCTGACTTCGAGAAAAGACGCTGTGGTTGAATTGTTTTGCCGACAAGAAGAAAGAAACCAGTAAGGAGGGAACAATAATAAGTCACACGAGTTATGAAAAAGAACAACTTGAAAAATACGACATAAAACATTACAAACGGTAGCATCGGTGGGATCAAGAAGGCGAGACGGAAAAAACGAACATTAAAGAAATATCAGTGCAATTATTTAAGATTTTTGGCGAAACGAAATCTACAAAACGAACTTAGATTTTACGACGACGAAACAAAACCTATATGAAGAAATAAAAAATACCCAGCGAATAATGCGTAAAACAAGAACGTGAATATAAACTTTAATAGTGCGTCCCGAAGCCAAAAACATTTTTGAACTGTTACATCGGTCGAGCAAGACGCCGACAGCGTGTGTTTAACAAACTACCACGAGTGATTGAAGAAAAACAATGTAAGTGTTTTTCAACAAACTCCAAAGAGGAAAACAACAGAAAAACAACGCAGACGTAGTGATCCGACTAGCGAAACATTCACCGCCGAATGAAACAACATTTAGCGATATCACAATATCAACAACACAACTCACTTTAAGGAATTTAAAATTTTTCTCTTAATAAACTAAGTAAAGATTATTTAACCTCTTTGCTTTATCAAAGTGAAAATTAAGAAACTCTTGAATAAAATTTTTTTTGCATAAATACAATTATTACTCTCTATGATAAATTATTTGTTTAGTAATAATTTAGATAGGAATTCTTATTTTTTCTCATTCGGTTTGTGATAAATATTTGGTAGTTTATATGTAAAATTGTGTGCTCATTATGATGAATTTTTTTCTTTTCTTGATGATATGATGCCCAATTTCACATAAGAATTTATTTGAATAAGTATTGAAAAGGTTTTTGAATTGTGCACTTGAACTCAAATTAGAGAATTTATTTGTTTTTTATTTTTTTGTAGTCTCTTTTTTTTTATAGTTACTGACATAAATTAACATTTTATATATATATATATAATATATATATATAATATTTATATATTTATATATATATATATATATATAAATAATGTGAAATTTGAATAATTTTTGTTATGTGAATGCAACGAGTCTTTGATGAATTACTGAACACCGTTAGAATTCACATTACAATTTAAGACAGTCGACACTTAGACGAAGTCGAATTTCAAGACTAGTTTCACTCGCTGTAGTGCAAAGAAATACTAACACAACACAAATAACCAGAACCAAAATAGTGTTAATCATTCTAATAATACTAACAATAACAATAATAGTAACAATACTAATAATACTCACAATACCAATATACAGTTTTTTAATATGAACCAGGCTTGCTGTCATAACAACAACCACACGCTTCTGTGGACAGGTGGATGATTCCAATCCTGACAAAAGCAGACTCAAACCTTATACAGTAAATCATTGGCTCTCAGATGCAGATAGTCGCATAATTTCAGGGGAATAACAGATGAAAAGAGCTAAAATAAATGAAGCCTGTTGCTCGTCAGTTCAGAACATGGAGACGCACATAAAACTTTGAATTCCACAAGTTTTAGCAAACTTAATAACTATGTAGAATTCAAAGAAACTTGTTTATCACTTTGGGAACCAGTAAATAAGACTGACGGTTTATATAACCCAACCAGATTTCTTAACCCAATAATATGAAACAATAGCAAATCTTTACTCAAGTGTTGAGAATGCAATAGAGAAAATAAGCTGAAGATTTAGAGAAGACATCACCATAGGAGACAAGGCACAGTTTGGGGATAATGACAGAAATTAGTTAATCTAAAATGTTTGAAATTACTTGTCATTTGGAACCATATATAATATTCTTGAAAAGATGAAAAGAAAAGCTTTCAGAAAAATAAAACTTGATCGACAACAAAAAAGCCTTCAAACATTCAAAACCATGAGAAAGAAATAAAAGGAAAGAGATAAATCTCCAAGAATTTGGGAACAACAGAATACAAAAATGAAAGAGGAAAGTCAGAAATAATAATCCCACCTTTAAAACTGAATAATAAGAACTATGATAATTCCAGACAAATGAGGAATAGACCAACTACCTTTCAAGAAATATGCCCAAAATACTAAAAAGAAAATGGAATCCAGATCAAAGGGGAAGAAACAATCTAAACAAAGAGTGGTCCTCCCAAACCTTATAGATATGGTCAAAACTCAAACACACAAACACTTCAACCCAAGTGAACTATTCTGCTCAAGGGCGAGACCAAAGACAGCCTGTGAAAACTGCAGGTTATACAAATCATTTTACAAATGAGTGCAGAAAACCTAGAATCTGCACGATTTGCAAGAAAGGTAGGACATTTAACAAAGAATTGCTGGTTTAAAACACAAGAAAACAATAAAGAAATGGTTGAATTAAGTAGTAATCGCTCAACATCAAATAAGTCTTCAAATCAATGACAATTCATCCCTACACAGAATACAGAAGAAAGTCCCTTCAAGAAGATAATATAAAGAGAAGAATTAGCAAAAAGGAAGAAAGGTTCATCCGCACTTTCCTAGTTGCAGAGTAAAAGTTGTATTTTCCATGGATGAAGAAGAAATAACCACAAAGGATTTACCTATCATTAAAATTCCAATAAAGGATAAATATGTACTGTCCTCATGGATTCAGTTAGCACTGTAAGCATAATAGATAAACACATTATTAACAAGATTACTTAGGCGTTGAAGAAACGCTAATTCAGGGTCAAAGCAAGATAATAAAAGGAGTATGGGTAAAACAGATAAAAGTTTAGGAAATGTGAACTTAGAAATAGACATTTCGTCACATAAAACTGTTGAAAGTTTTATAGTTCTAGAAGACAGATTTTTCCGCACAGGTGTTGTTCTGTTAAATTAATGAAGAAATGTGGAATTATCCTGGATTGCAAAGAAGGAAGAATTAACCTTACACAAGATAATAAAAGAGCGTATGCTTTACGCTTCAAAGAAGAAAGTTTCACCCAATTCGATCAATTTGTCGGAAACGACTTCAACAGCGAGAAAGACATACAGAAAATAACCTATCATCAAGAGAACAATCAGCTAAAATGAATGGTAACGGAAAGGAGGAATTTCCCACATTACAGACTAGAAATTTAAGATGTGCACATCCAGAAATTATACCCTCCAACAAAAGAAGTGACCCAGAAATAAATAAAGGTGATCACCAGTGATTCTGAATATGACGAAAAGCAAGCGCATTTATGAAATAATTAGAGATAAAATACTGAACATTTTAGCAATGTAGTAATAAATTTAGATAATGAAGGGAAATTAGTAAATGAGGTATTGTTGTTAAAAAAAATAAATAAATCAGTATATAAATGATATAATAGCAGTAACTGAAGAAACTAGTATAGATGCAGAACATTGTTACGTTGCAGAAACAAAATAGATGAGGAAGTATGCATTGTGTAACAAAAATACATTTAAGGGATGATAATAAAGTACAATTATTTATAGCTCTCTAAACAGACAGGTAATTTTGGTTACCTAGATCCAAACTTATTGTGGAATTTAAACAAAAAATTTCAATCATAAATTTCTCTAATTCTTCATTAGCCGGGGAAAAGGAAGAGATAGATCGGTAGTTAAAGAATGAGGACTTTTACTAAATGAAGAGTTACCAGATTTTGTAAGAATGGATAATTCATTAGTCCACCTGAAGGGTGATACTTGTGAAGTTTATGTCCAGAACTACTCAGATAACAAACTAACTATATGCAGCATTATCTTTTGTAAAGGAATACCTATTAACAATCCATTACTAACATTAGAAGAAAAAGCATTTTTCTGTAACTGGTCAAACATCTGAATTAAACAAAGAAGTGAATAAAACAGATTTTCCAGAAACAAAGATAGATTAATCCATGCATTAGAAAAATACAGAGATGTAATAGCAATAGAAGGAGATAAATTAGGCAGAACAAATGTCCTACAAAATAAAATTGTGTTAGATGATGGAACAAAAACCATTCTTTATTCCTAATTACAGATTACCAATAAACCAAAGACCCATACTTGATAATTTGATAGAAGAAATGAAGAAAGATGGGGTAGTCATTCCTTCCAAGTCTCCATATAATTCTCCATTGCTACTTGTTTCCAAAGAAAGATGGAAATTGGGGTTTGTGATAGATTATAGAGTTAAATTCAACAATTATCCCGATAGAATGCAATGCCAGTAATTCAAGATATGTTAAAATCAGTTAGGAGGTGCAAAAATCTTTCATCATTAGATTTGCTGGTGGGTACTGGCAAGTACCTTTAGACAAGAAGAGTCGAAACCATACACAGCCTTCAGCACACATAAAGAACACTTGCAATTTGAAGTCATGCCATTTGGACTCACTTCAGCTCCTTTAACTTTTGTTAGATTAATGTTACAAATTTTAGAATATAGAAAATGTTGCAGTTTACTAGATGACATTATCATTTTTAGTAAAGATTTAGAAAGTCACCTCAAAACATTAGAAATAGTCTTAAGAAAGATCAAGAATAGCAGGACTAAAAATCAAATTAAAAAATGTCAATTCTTAATGAAATCTTTGGAATACTTGGGTCATGTAATTAGTGAAGATGGACTGCATGCAAGCAGGCAAGATAAAGGCAATAGTTGAATATCCAGCTCCACACATTTGAAAGCATTGAGAAGATTCCTGGAATGGTAGGTTACTATAGACCTTCATTAAAGGTTTTGCTTGATAATAAACCATTAACAGAATTAACAAAGAAAGGATGTCAAATATGAATGGAATAAAGAACAAGAGACAGCTTTCCAAACACTTCTAAAGAGTAAAATGACAGGAATCCCGTATTAGTCTACCCAGATTTCTCGAAAGACTTTTATTTAGCTTGTGATGCCTCAAGTACCGGGCTGGGGCTGTATTATTACAAAGGACAAACAAGAATGAGCAGTATATTATGCCAGTAGAGTCTTAAACCAAGCAGAGAAAAATTATAGTTACTAGAAAGAATGTTTAGCATTATACAGGGATTAAAGAAATTTAGACACACTTCTAGGTCATAAAGTCAATGTACTTACTGATCATTGTAAACCCATTTGTGATTTGTTTAAAGAGAACTTTTACAAATAACATGAAGTTCAATGGATGGTTCATTAGTGTACTAGAATTTGCAAAGAATTCAGATATATTCCAGGAAAATTTAATACCTAGCAGATGTGCATTATCCAGAATCGAGAAGAAACATAGAGAAATGTATACCACTAATACCCAGCTTGTTTTAGCTGTCAAGGTGGATTTGAGATTTGAAAGAGTGAAAATTCAACAAGAAAATGATGCAGAAATCAGACAGATAATAGGACAATTAATTACAGATGAATCTTTAAAACCTGATTTTGTTAATAATCAATGTTGTATTAGTTGTTCTCGTCTATATGCATCCAAAGCGCTAGTAGAGAAAGTTTTAGAGAACAATTTCACTTATAAATTAGCAAGGACATCATTCTTGCGACCACTCTGTTGGTCGCGAGTACATCCCGACCGAAACACAGAATTTTGTTTCTGGTGATAGAAACTCATTTCTCGCTAGAATTTTCAGAACAATAAGCTGTGACACTAGGTAATAGTGGTTCTTATAAAACAAGGGCCCAGCCCTTTAATCAGCAGTGACATCCTTTTTTTTTAGCAGGAATCAAAAAAAGACAAGCAGAATCATAAACCAGAAACCATTTTTGGTCCCATTGTAGTGAGGATACAAAAACATTGTACAAAATTGTGTAGTTTTGTAATCGACATAAAGGTAACGCAAATCTTAAAAGCTCCACTTGGAAAATACCCATCGAGTTGAACCCATTCCAGGTAGTAAGTATGGACTTTTTAGGTCCATTTCCTGCCACTAATGGGGAATAAACAGATACTAGTCTTTCTAGACTATCTAACCAGATATGCAGAGAATTGTACCAGTAAGAAATAGAGATGCAATTACAGTAGCAGAAGCTCTTAAATCTAGAATTATCAAAAGACATTCTCGTGACAATTCTGTCCAAGTTCTTCTTTCTGATAACGCAGCAGAATTTACTAGTGATCTTTTAAAAACTTATGTGAATTTTGAGATAAATAATGTCAAATAACAGCATATAAACCAAGTTCAAATGGAGTAGCAGAAAGAACAAATCGTAAAATAAAGGATATCTGAAAACTTTAGTTAAAACCTAATGCAGAAGACTGGGATTTAGCTTTGGAAGACGTACAGTTTACTATAAACAATACTGTAAATGAGACAATAGGAGAATCACAACACTACTTGTTGTACGGTTATCAAAAAGAGACTACCTAATACCTTACTAGATGATACAACACCACCCCGACATACTTATAACTACGATGACTATATTAAATGAAAACTAGACGTACCTATGAACGATCAAACAAACGAGGACTAGACTTAACAGCTCAGAGTTCATGCACAAAGTACTATGATAAAAATACAGCTAAACCAAACATTATAGTAGGTACTCAGGCATATGTTCAAAATCATATTCAGAAAGGTCCTAATGTAAAGGTTTCTCCCTAAATTTCATGGGTCTTATAGGGTATTAGAAGTGTTAAACTTAAATACGCAAGATCATAAGTGAGAATGATCTAAAGGAAAGAATTGTTCATACCCAATCATGTGAAGGTAATAAAACAGACGCTTGGTCCACTAAAGCTAGAAGAATTATTGAAGGAGAATAGGGAAGAAAAGTAAATAAAGATATGAATTAAGAAAAAAGATAAGCTTATGTAAAGTGTTGAACTGAAAGAAATAAACAATGTATAATGTATTTATAAAATACCCTCATGTATACAGAATATCTGATAAGGCTTATTCTTACAGATACAAACATGCGGTTCATTCTTAATTATCATAATACACCAATTCGTGTCTTCGGAGTGTTGTCATCCGAAAGGGTGCACTACTAGAGAAAAAGGGATCTGTGAAATTAACAAAGGACTTGGCAGTAGTGAGTATTGACATTTCTTCAGTGCTTATCAATGAAATGACTTTGAAAGGTGTTCAAAAGGAATCAAATCCATAATACAGAAAAGTGATAATAACAAAGTGCCTATCATTGTTGAAAAAGTTAGATAATGACATAGGAAGTATCCTAAATACAAGGTCCAAACGATCCCTCTTTACCTTTTATAGGAAAATCACTAAATCAACTGTTTTGGAGTCATAACTGAATCTAATGTAGAAAAGAAAAGGCTAGAGTGATAAACTGGAGAAATGGGCAGCAACAAGAGGCACAGTGATAAATAAGATTATGTTCTCACAACTTAAATGCATGAATTGAAAAGCTAAAGGTATTCATTACTAAAGTTAACCAGAGATATTACAAAGAATTAAGATATGATAGAAAACCAACAATTTTTGAACAATTTTGTACTGAACAGTGAAATTATCTTGCAAGAACATAGAGACATGTTAAATGCAGTCTTGTTAGCTTATAAAGGAATATTGGGTCAACACCAATCAACTCCAAGGAATTAGAAGATATAGTTAATTTTTATTTGGTAGAGGGACACATACCCCTATGGTAAAAAGATGTTCTTATGTATATAATCTGATAACTACCACTAAGTAGTTATAATAAGATTATTTTAGTATACCATTTAATCAAAAAAGATACAATACTCGATGTCCATACATCCTTTTCCATATTGATAAAAGAAAAATGTAATCATTTCAAATGTCAACAAATCAATTTTGCATTAGAAGAACATGGGTTAATGATTTTATTTATTACTGATGCCCAATTAAAGGACCGCATAAAGAGTAACCTTGAACACCTTTGCAAACTACTAATGCCTATCCTTGTGTTCAAGAAATCATTGACAACAAAAATCAAGAAAAAGTATTATGTACGAGTTTATCAAACACGATTTATTTCCATCCTAGTAGAACAGCCAATTTTTGTGTTTTTCACTAGATACTGTAACAGCATAATCAACTGCCATAATCTAAGTACAGAAGTTGGATTCAAGAATGTCCATGCTTTTGATAAGACTTGCAAGTTAGTTATGCCAAATAAAGTTGTACTATGAACCTCATATTTTCACAGAAATCAAATTTAACAAATATCCCATGAATGAACTATTCTAAGAATTCAAGAATTTCAAACTTGTCTCGATTAGAATTAAAACAACTAAATGCGTTACTGGTAGATGAATATTTCTACTAGAAAGAAAACAGTTTCCCCAAATTTTGTCTCTGTTCAATTTAATTTACCATCTTTACTTGTAATTGTAGTGTTGGTAATTTTAATCAAACGTGTGGTCATTTCAAATATTGAGAAGATAATAAAGAAATTAAAGAGGCCAAGAAGAGAATAATGTTCCTATAGACATGATTTACTACCAATTTCTTTATATGTTGTTGATTTTTCATTATGTATTCACTATTGCAATATAACCATATTGCAATATAATAATTCACCATGTGTATGAATGTTTCTTTTAAATAACAATTCATTATATAACGTATGAATTTTCTACAATATAATACTGATTTATTATTTTTACCATTATTGCATTAACATAAGTTATTCAATATATATGTAAATTGTCATATGCACTTAAGTATATATTATCACTATATATGTCAGTATCCATTTTTTTCTCACTTACTTTATATGTCCATTATCATTTACGTTACATATATCTATATATTTTGCATTATGGGCAATCATATAAATAGTTTGTTTTGTATGTGAGTTTACAACTATCTATCTAAACTGCATTTTTATTTATCACACTGAGGGCAGTGTGAGAATAGCAGACCGAGTGATGTAAGACGATTAAATAGGGAAATTTGAGAATAGAATCTTAAAAGAGAGTGGAAAAAGATAAATTATAGAGTGATAGAAAGAAAAAAAAGTAAAGAAGAGAAGAGAAGAAATAAGAGTAAAGAGAGAGAGAACACAAGAAACGGCCAAATGCTTTGGTTGTTGTGCATTACCAAGATGCTTGACATTGCAAGCTAAGGCAGGAAACTGTCTTTACGCGAACTCAAAACAGTTAAAATGGGTATCGCGCCCAGGGCCATAAAACCGACTGGCTGACCATGAGCATAACCTAGACCTCGTCAAATGTTCAGCCATATCTATAATCCTGCCTTCAATAGGAAGGTGTTTACATGGAAGTTCCGTGAAAAGGGGCTGGACAAAGTAGTTCACCATTTCTCCAATAGACATTCTGGGGAGGGAGCCATTAACTACTCCTCTGAGGTCATTTCCAATCAAATCTTCTAAGGAGAGATTTTGACAACACCCAACTGTCCTTCCCAATCAAGCTGTTCGAGGGAGGTCTTACAGATACTCATCTTCTAATAAGGCTTCAAGGGTGGAGATGGAAGATAGCAAGAAAGAGGGTTCAACGAGTGAGAACCGAAGCTAGAAGAGAGAGTCGCTAGTCGCAAGGAGAAGACACAGTACTTCCCAAGCTTCCGTGGTCCCAACCAAGACTGACGCAAGGCTGTTAATCAGATTCTGTTAATTTTGCCAAGCCATAATACTTATGGTGCACTAAACCAGACAGAAACTGAACTTCGACTAACAAAGTGGTTTTCAAGAGAGATATCAAGACTTAACCGTAATTGTACTAGTGTATGTAATGAACTTTCATCATTAAAGTAGAAGCTACCCATTCGTCTCCATTGCGCCTTTCCAAGGTAAGAAGCATAATTACATATAAAATAAATCCCTTCTAACTAAGAACTCAATAAAAACTGACTTCGAGAAAGAGACGCTAATGGTTGAATACGTCGTTTCGCACTTAGAAGAAGACGCAGGTAGTAGCGAACAATAAGTCACGAGTTATAAAAAATTAACTTTTAGACAAAGCATCCATAGAATTTCATCTAGAATTTAATCAGTCAAGCTCATACAATATCAAATACAAAACAAGTAAATCCATAATGTGCTAGATACGCAGTAGTAATAAATGAACAAATGAAGCACGGAGGAGCTACAAAAATGTATTTCCGTATATTTATTTCACCGTCACATCAACTCTAATGCCATTACGAGTAACGACTGATGTCTACTGGCATTTATGAATTACGAATGGTCAAGAGAAGTCTACAAATACAAGTGTTTCTTTCGTCAAAATGCATCATAATATTCAGTCCGAATATTCACTTATGCCAAGCTTTTCTTTTTTTAACTCAAGATTGAGACAAATGATATAAAATACACGCTTTGAAAAGAAGACTTTTGTCTTTGCTTCGACAATGGGCAATCGCATCATATAAACTTACTCAGCTGCTAACTATGGCAAAATATTCGCTCTCTGTCACGGCCAGACTGTCAAGTGGCAAGTTTGACTTCACTTTCATAAGAAAGGAAGAGGTATGACATTTGTGCATTACTGATGCCAAGCTACGAGAGCGACGTATCTGATGTCATTCTCTTAAGAACGAACAATGCAAAATTAAAAAAGGATAAAACTTCATCTTATAAAAAAACTTTTCCCTGCACGTAACAGACAATAGGACCAAAATTCTTGTCAATATAACCCGAAGTATTTTCGACGTACCAAACAAACTCATGTAGTGGACATGATTAGGTGAGGTTGGGAAAGTAGGGAGATAAAAAACAATGAGTTGGAATTAACTGGATTAATGGATATTCACAATACTTCAGTTAACTGGTATCGATGAAAAAGTGTCAAATGGTACAAAAAAAAAAAAATGAAATCAAATACCCAAGAATAAGAGAAATGATGTCAAAACCAGCGATTATTTTGGGGTCATTCAACACGATTTTAAGTACTTCATATTTTTACCAGTGCAAGCTCGACGATACTAGACGTTTGGAAAACGGCAAAGAAAGACACACACACACACACACACAGTCTAAATACAATCCAAATTTTGAGCACAGAAAAGTATATTTTTGTTTTAAATTTTAGTTTGACCCTTTTGCATAATAACGACTCACTGATACATTTACATGCTTTCATTTTCATGACCACGCAAGCATGTATCCTTGCAATACAATGAAAATAAAGACCTATATATATATATTTTATATTTATATATATGATATAAATATGAAATATATACACTTATACACACACTTTCTTTCTTTATGTAGTGGAAGGTCTAAGTATTAAAAAAAAAAGTACACCAATGGATTTGCATCTGTCTTATCATCATACAAAGACCAATCAATCATAGTTACGGGTGCTGAAACTGACTGCCTTACTAAATATGCCAAACCAGGAACGGAACTACAACCGGAAGAACAATAAATCCCGAACAAATATTGAGCGTTTCAATCTATAACCCTCCTAAACCGGCAACGATCACAATCACAACCACTGGATTAAGAATCCAGTGAGTTGATAACAAATCAGAATTATTGCGTCGGTCTATTTACAGGATCAGTACCCGTTTGCAATAACGCAAATAAGTAAACACGTCGCCATGTAAACAGCAGTATGACGTAAGGCCCCAATAAACATCAGATCTCCTGTCTCTCGTTCCGGACGAGGAGGCGAAGCGCCTACGGTCGAGGTAGATGAAATCTTCGAAATCTATCCGGTTGTGAAAAATTTCGAATAACTGTTTTATTGATCTCTCTAAACAAAATAATTGATTTTTCACGGATATCGAATTGAAAACAGAGTATCTCAGTATTAAATGTCCTATCACTGAGGTTCATGGCGATGAGATTCGTTGGATAATGTTTATCTTGAAATAAATGAATGAATGACTAATCAATTACGCTTCCAGATGAAGTAGAGTAACCACTATTTTCCCATTTTAGTAAAGCTCAAACCGAACCGAGTCACCATGACAAAATCAAGTACCCTCACGATACCTGAAAGAAAACCGAGTTAACCTGAATGACACTAAATCAAGTTTAAGCGAAGAGATCATGAATCAAAACCATTAATTTCAGATATAACATCTCCCGTTCTTGGAATCATTCTATACGAAAAAAAAAAAAACTAAATTTTACCGAAAATCAGGACAGTATCCTCAAAATTGGTCATTGTTCACGCAAATTAACAATTAAATCAGGAAAGAAAACATAATGAGAGAGATCAAAAGAAAAAATATAATCGGGAGACAACAGGGTGTAAATCAGACTCACTCTCTCTCTCTCTCTCTCTCTCTCTCTCTCTTACTGAAAAATCAATCTCTCTGTGACCTATGCTAACATCAAGTTAATCAAACCCAACTGATGTAAAGATTAATGAGATCAAGGCTTCCAAGAAAGCTTCTTTGACCTCTAATGGCATCTTTCCAAAACAAATGTACTTTGCACAGCCGCACCATTAACAATCAAGACCATAACTAAACACATATTAGCCTTTCTTTAGCAAAGTCCTTTTCAACTTTTCGGTTCTACATAAACCTCAGATATTTATTGAATCAAATAAGAAGGCTTCATTATTATTCATGTATATTGCGCACTTAATAATAATAAAACTAGGAATAATAATAATAATAATAATAATAATGATATGGAAGGAAATCAAGATTTTAGAGTGTCTTGCTAAAAACAATTAAAATTTTCAACGGCATTTAGTTTGTACCAAAGTCTTCTCTATTCCTTAGCGCACTCTTCATTGTCACCCAGGTAAGAATAATAAATTTCAAAAGGAGTATGGAAGATAATCCTGGCTTTCGTTGTTATAAGTAATCTCATGCCCCTCGAGCACACGCAGTGGTCATCTAACTCAGAAGTCTGAAATTAAAAGGTGGACAGTTTTATAGCAAAAGGCTGGACTGATGTCTTGGTGGGTCAAGTGCAGAATAAAATAAAACCCTACAAAAGCAGATTATCTTTCCATTTAGTTGCATAAAGCTACCCTCCAGTTGACGACTGAGTTGCGGTTCAACCCCAATTGTTCGGTCAGGATGATGAAGAATGAGAGAGGCTCTCTTTCCAGAAACTTTATCCGAACGACTTATAATAATAATAATAATAATAATAATAATAATAATAATAATAATAATAATAATAATAAACTAAAAGCATCCCCACTTTGTATTCCGTGCTTTTAATAAAAATACAAGATTTGATAGCATGCAAAAATGTAATAAAAAACGTTAATTTAAAAAACGAATGACCATTCCAAGACAATAAACTAAGATCCTTCATTAACCAGAACGGATAAAATCATAGCTCTCTCGGGCGAAAAGAGATATCCATACGTACATTTTACTTTAAAAAAATTTTCATTAAAAATGGTCCAGGGAGAAGAGATAAAATATTCAGACTCAGAAATTTCATCACCAAAATGAAGGATTTTGGAAAAATTTTGTCTGTGAGAGAGAGAATGAGAGAGATTCGAGAGAGAGAGTCTCAGTTTAGAGAATTTCATAAACTATGGTTATGGTGTTTGCATTTGATCACGATTTCTTGAAGTAATTGGAATTCAGACATCTGTTCTTAAAATTTTTTGATTTTATAGCGTGGTTGACTAGCTCAATTTTTCTCCAGGACAATACTTTCCAGATGTTTGAATCAACCTGATATTAAACACTACATAACCTGGTGTATTTTGAAAAAATATTAATACGAATAGATTTTCGTGTTTCTTAGTGACCTAATCTGTATTACCCTATTCAAATAATGATCGAAAGTATTACGCATTTAACGTACGAAGCAATGACCTTAGCCGTATATGAACCAAGTCTTATGAGAATCTTGATGCCAGAATACTGAAAGCATGATGAAAAAAAAAAAAAGTCGCCAATGCTAATTAAGATGAGAGAAGCCTTGATCAAATGTACTTCAAGACGCTTATAATTTTATTTTTACATGGAATTCAGTAACCGAAAGACTGATTATGTGATCTTGGAATCTGGTAATTCATAAAATTTTTAGTGTTGTGAATGAATTTCAGAAGCGTATCTACTAAACAGTTTAATAAAACTGTTGGCATTTAGAGATATTTATGTTTCGCCGCGATCCTACAAAATGAACCCATCTTTTTTTCTTCATACACACACACACATACACATAAAATATATATATATATATTTACATAAATATATATATATATACATAAATATATATATATAAACATATAATAAATATATATATATATATATATTTTATATATATATTTTTATCAGAAAGAAGATACAGAAAGTGGCTTATAGAGAGAACAGATTAGGAGAGGAGAGGTGGGCAGGGACTGGATAAAAGGGCACTCAGTTGCCAGGTTGCAATTGATAGCAAAATCCTTTTACCGACGCTGTGCTCTTTATTCACATTTTATTGCTTTTTTTTTTTTTTTGCAAATGAAGGCGAACCTGTCAAAGGAGGATCCCAGCGACTGGCTAACGAATACGAGCGTCTCTATTTATTTACCTTGAGTGATATTGACTAGGTCTGATATTTTTGTCTCGGCCAAATAAGACATTTGATTAACACATCTACACAACAAATTTACTGTTTACACCACTGGACAGACACACAGAAGACCAGGAAAAGGAACTCCAACAAAAAGATTGTAAAAATTTGTGGGTCATGTTAACTAACATTGTAAAATTTTGACAAAACTTTTGAAGGATACAATGTTAAAAGCAAAGTTTCATTCTTGAATGCATTAGCTCTTCTAAACAGTGCTGGTACGGTGACTCTCACTGTGTCTAAACAATCTCATTAACTGAGCTGGGTGGGCGAGGGGCGTGAAAGTCAGACTTACTGTTTATGGAACTAAGGATATTAAAGGACCCAAAAAAGATCATAATTCATATTTGAAGTTGTGCTCGCGCTTTTTGGAAAAACTATAATTCTATTGCATATACGTTTATATATGACCTATACCATATATATATATATAGGACATATATATATATAAATATAAATATAAATATATGTGTGTGTGAATGTGTGTGTGTGTGATCATGTGTGTGTATGCATAACTGAAGATAAAATATGGATACGTGATGAAAGCTATAAATAAAAGATAAAATTGCGGCGAAGGAACGGAAATACTGGAGTTTGCAAATAAGGACAGAAAAGTCGAAATTTTTCGATGGCACTTCAGTGGTTCCCTTTCCTTCGCTACATCGCTTGTTGTATGAAGTTTGGATAAACATATACTATACATATTTTTATACATATATATATATATACTAAAATATATATTATTTATATATATATATATATATATATATATATAAGGTATATATACATACATACATACATACATACATATATATAACATAATATATATATATATATATATATATATATATATATATATATATATATTTATACATACATTATACGCATATAAATATATATTATTTATATACATATATATATGTATATATAAATAATATATATTTTATGCAATATAATATGTATAATATATATATATATATATATATATATATATATATATATATATATATATATATATATAAATTCATATATATAAAATATATGTGAAGTAATGATACTTATAAACCGTTACAAGACACTTGAACAAAACCATTAAATGAACAATACCGTACAAGAATTCTAGCTGCCCAGAACGGGTACATATCACCTATCATTACTAACTCCCACTGAGCTATAATTAGGAAAAAATGCTGAATAAAAAATAAATCGTAGTTTTGCAATATTTACGGGCCACATAATTACCAAGAATACAGTTACAGTATGGCCATTCAAGAATACCAAGCAAGATGTCTATACAGACAAATAAGTTTCAGGACCGAGTGAAACATGAAATTATAAAACAAAAAATTCAAACCAAGACGTTGTTGATATAACAGTATAGTAACAGAGGCACTCCCCTCCCCCTCTCTCTCTCTCTCTCTCTCTCTCTCTCTCTCTCTCTCTCTGAGGATGCGAATCCCTAACATCTTCAGCTGATTAAGTAAAAATCATTAGAACGGCAGGGGACGAAACCATTTCCTTGCGTCTTCTTTTAAGGAGGATGGTCAGTTGTTGCTACTTGCGTTCGCGCAGCCAAAAGTAAATTTTCGAGTGGGAATACATAAGCTACCTCGCTGTCTGTCTCTTTGTCTATCTCGTACACACACGCACATGCACACACTCATACACATTCACATACACATATTATATATATATAAGTATATAAATATATGTATATATATATATATATATATATATATATATATATATATATATATATATATATATATATATTCACAAATGTTAAGACACAGAGTATCATTTAATATCAGATCCTCTATCTTGAGAATAACTTACCAGCGCAAAAGCACTATGAGTTATAATTCCTCAGGGTGCATACTGAAATCGATATTAAATGATATCTGTGGTTTTATATTGTGTAAAAAATCTCGCGTGTACAGGTGCCAAAAATAATATATATATATATATATATATATATATATATATATATATATATATATATATATATATATATATATATATATATATATATATATTATATAATTCATGTGGAGTGGCATAGCCGTTATATGCAACACATGCTGATGGATAATTAAATTTATGTCTTGTACATATTTATTTCCCGAAACATTTCGTAATTCTCATATATAATTACATCTTCAAGGCTCTAAAATGGATAAAGCAACACATAGTGTATAAAAAACTCAAACTGAAAATTTTTACCAAAATTTTACATTTAAAAAACCAACATATATTAAAATTCACCAAACTATTGGATAACCTTCCCCACCAGAGTAAAAAAAGAAACATAAGTGGAAGAATTAAAAATAAAAAAGAAGAAAATACACCTTAAGACAAGAAAAGGAGTGGCTGTTGACTGCGTGTTTAATGGGAACCAGTTTTTTTGATCAATAAGGACTCTAAAATGGAGCAGTTCTGAGTGTTGGTGTTTGTCCGATGATTTTAAAATCTTTATTTCAGTGTATGCTTCCAGATTTTTGCATGAGCTCTTATACTGGAATGTTCCGGGTTTGTGAGTCTGCTGCCTGTCCGGAAATTGACCCCTCTATAGATTTTATAGTGTTACATACCTTACGAAATTCAGTCTCTCAGTCAAAAGATCAATAACTATCAGACAGAACGTCTGTGTAACAGGAAGAAAAACAGACAGACAGACAGATGGACAGGGAGACAGGCAGACAGAAATGCCACACATTATTTTCCAACTCGTTACGAGCACGAGGAAGACATTTTGCTACTTCATCGGGGCTGGCGGCTTCTATATATAAATCTCTTCAACATCTGCTTGTGATTTTAGACGAGAATCTCTCTCTCTCTCTCTCTCTCTCTCTCTCTCTCTCTCTCTCTCTCTCTCTCTCTCTCTCTCTCTCAGAATGCAGGAAATCTTTCCGTCACATTCCACGAATCTATAGGAACAAGAACGGACCACGATATATTTCATTGATATTGTCTCGGACTTTCTAAAATTTCAATAAAACAATCTGGATTTATTTAATTGTGGCACTTATAAGTAAATAAAGTAAAATACTCCAGACTGTATTATTCAAATTTTACGCCAGATCCTTAAAGATTTCCTCAAGGAAAGATATGGAACGTTGCCTGTAAAATTAAAGATCTCCTACGACTTGAAAGGATTTCGCCAGGTCGCCGTAGAATACGTTTTTGGCGTTTCTTTGTAATACCTGTTCAGATTGTTTCGGTTTATAATATGTATGCTTTCCCTTATGAAAAGAAGAGTACGTAATGGGAAGACCCGCTCTTTAAAACCACAGACTGGCAAATTTTAGTGTAAGGTCAAAAATCCGGAGACTCGGCGACTGTTCCGGAACTTTTCACAGTAACAGCTTCGAAACCTTCAGTGCAGAAAATTTCTTATCTCTCTCTCTCTCTCTCTCTCTCTCCTCTCTCTCTCTCTCTCTCTCTCTCTGACATAAGAAAATTACGGAAGCTGCTTAATCTAGGGAAGCCTAGGAGGCCTCGCAAGGCCTAGAGTTCCTCCTCTGAGCCTGCAACCGCGAACGGCTCATCAAATCAACAGCGACGTAAACAACGCTGGGTGTGGTCAGTACTTGGATGGGTCACTACCTGGAAACACCAGATGCTGTTCACTATGTAAGTGGAAATAGTTAAAGCATAAAAAAATTTCGTATGAGCTACTGTCGTTGCTTTAAAACGAGATGGTCAGAAAATCGCTTATCCAGGTACAACCAATTCTTCCGTTGCTTGAAACTTCGTTATGTGCAACAAAGTCAATGTTGTCTTTTCTGGTTTGCGCCTTTGTGTCATGTGGTTTACAACAACCTTTATTCATTTTATTTACAGAAAGTCCGCATTCTCATACAGCACCTGATTTTATCATCTAAAATTTATTATGATCGCATCTCTTATTTCTTATCTGAAATTCATTACGATCTCATCTCTTATTTCTTATCTGAAGTAATGGGCTTCACTGATGAATATTCCTTTTATCATCAGTACGGAAAACAATAATTGGGGAATGAAACTAAGCGTCAATTAAGGCAACCTAATGAAACACAACTGGCATCCCACCTAATAAAACACGTTTGCAACCCACTCGTTGCCTGTCCCATTTAGGATTTTTTTTCTTCGTTGTTTTCATTAACAGTCAACGTGTGTCCAGAGACATTATTGCATAGTAAAGATATTTAAAAAAAGAACGGCATATTATCAACTTTTTATTCGATGGCAAATCCATCTGTCTTGGATAACAGTAATAAGATTACATCATAAAAAATGACTGACGAATATCGATTTTGATCAACGGGCTCAGCAAGAATATATCTTTAGAAGTTTTGAAGTCTAAACAGGAAATATATATAGAAATTGAATATAGAATTTAGGTCAAAGGCCAAGCACTGGGACCTATGAGGTCATTCAACACTGAAATGGAAATTGACGGTAAAAGGTTTGAAAGACGTAGCAGGAGGAAAACCGTAGTTGCACCATGAATCAATTGTTAGGAGAGGGTGTAAAGCAAGATGGAAGAAAGCGAATATGAAAGGAGGTACAGTAAAAGGAAAGCTAGGGGCCGAAGGTATGCTGCAAAGAACCTTAAGTAATGCCCATAGTGCAACACAACAGGAAATACAATTCCTGACACAGCTCTGGCGCTCTCGATCGATACATAATTTATTCTACAATTAACCCAGAGTTCTAACTCAAACTTGTAAATCTGCCTAGCTGAAGTACCCTTGGGGAAATAAATTGTACCCTTAATGAAATAAATCGTACCATTCCGGAAATAAATTAGATTTTACCCGTGTCTTTATTCCTTAAAGGATACATTCTCACCAGCTTTGACAGTCATAGGATTGCCACGTTGCTCGTGGCATCCAGGGGCGGTATCACGTAAAGCTAATCCTTCTATGGAATACGGGAGCTGAAAGTTAGGTGTCGAGTTATTCAGTGGAAAAATTAAATTAAACTGATTCTCTTAATTGTCCACTGGACTATGAATACGAACGTCGGAAATAACTAAAACTATTTATTTGTATGGATAAAAGCCAACCTTTTATAAAAAATCAACTCATGGTTTAACAGTCATTTAATTTATACACACCTGTAAATACGCCCATTCCTTATAAATATAAAACTGCGGGGCATGTAAAATAATAAAAAAAAATCTAAATGGAGCACTGTACGTTATGGAGAAGACTATCTTCTTCAACAAACTTTAAAATTGCCCTTACTTGACAACAACAACTCCGAGAATCCTGGAAAGAGGATAATTGCCCTCCTTATCCTGGTACTCAGAGAGGAAACTGACTACTAAGCCCCAAGGCTACGACACTCAACCAGAAGAGCCTCACTGTTAAGGGAAGAAAACACTCATGGCAGAACTTCTCGGGATGACCACCTATTAACGAAAAGTTACGTGACATTTGTTAAATATGTGTTAAAATGTTACATTTGTTAAAAATGGAATATTACATTTGTTGAATAAAGTGATGTATTATATATTATATGTAAAAAAATTGATGTTTTATATTAAAAAAATTGTGATGTTTTATATTAAAAAATGATGTTTTAATTTGTTAAAAAGTGATACGTCACGTTTGTTAAAAATGGAATACTACATTTGTTGAAGAGAGTGATGTTTTATATTTATAAAAAGTGATGTTTTATATTTAAAAAAATCGTGATGTTTTAATTTGTTAAAAAGTGATGCGCTGCATTTGTTAAAGAAAGATATGTGTTACGTTTGTTATATGAAGTTATGTGTCACATTCAAGAAATTCTTTGTTGCATCTGATAAATAACGTGACGAATTACACAGTTCAATAAAGTGATGTGTCACATTTGGTATATAAAGTGATCTGGTACATTTCTGTTGTCGATTTTCTGAGACACAAATGCAATTTTCCAATTTTGCCTGTTCACTGTAACACCGAGTAGCTAAAAACAATCTAATACCTGAATCCTTGAGTAACTAAGAATACGCTTCGCGCCTCTATAAAAAAAAAAAAAAAAAAAAAAAAAAAGTTAATTCGTAAGAATCTCAGGTTATAGACCAATACAAAATCTACAAGATATATGTATATGTATTGCGTAAAAATGTTAACAAATAATGTAGCCTATATATTTCATCGCAGCAGAGGCTTCAGATAGCTCGTTCCCAGAGCACGCGCACATAAGCAAACACTTAAAATAAGTCACGTGACCCGAAAGAAGCAAAGAATTGGCCAAAAAGAAAACGACTTCTCACGACTCGACCCGAGAATCTAAAACGGGCCTCCTTTTCCTTGTAGTCGTTGTACTTTTCGGCTCAGATTCTGTTAAGCTGTTTTGGCAGTAACGTGAGTCCCTCTCAAGAGAGCAATTACCTGTACCTGCCTTGCGAAAGAGAGTTCGCTTAATTGCCTTAACTGTATTTCCTCCAAGGAGGATTTTTTTTTTATCCCTCCTCAACCGATTCTCAAAATCGGTCACCCAGGGTCATGGGGGTGACTCATCACGCCACCGCCGCCGCTCTGCCCGCGCAGACCCTATCAATTTTCGTTTCACCATTTTACGGTGGCGAAACTCGATCAAATTTCACTCTCTCTTTTTTTTTTCTAAGTTTGGCTGCAGCATCAGCGCTGCCGAAAAAGAGGCGGTTGAAAAAAAAAATTGGCTTTACATGCTGGAGAGAGGAAAAATCGCAGATCTTCATTAATTCCGGAAAAATATCGAACGCAAATACGGAATTAAGAGGGAAAGGTTTCGGTCTGATTCTGTGATGATGTTTAGTTGTACGTTCTCTGTGGGTCTCGGTCTCGTTATCTATTTGGCCTTTTATTCTCGTATTACGAGACGCTCAGCGATAACCGTTATCAATTATTCACACCTTTATTCATTGTTATATGGAATTTAGGCTGCCAAGCCAAGCACTGAAGGGGCACTTCCAGCCATTCAGCGCTCCTCAAACAGTGAAAAGAGGGAGTTGGAGTGGTTAGACAGCAAAATAAAGGGATCCAGAAATTAAAGGAGATGAAGTACAAGGATCTAGGGAGTAGCAGTTAGAGAGGGTGGGCAGCAAAACTGAAGAAATGAAACTGGAATGGAGGTCAAATAAAGAGCTGAAAAGCGGTTGCATCTAGGGGCCGAAGGGACGACGCAAGCTCTTCAGTAATGCCCACAGTGAGCCTCGTGAGGTACACTGACGGCACTACCCCCTTATGAAGTTATTATCATCGAGAAAGGAGGTGCCGTTGACCATTTTTGTTGTCCCGCCAGATTAATTTTCTTAATTAATCAATCAGTAATCACAATTTGATTATAATCATTATCATCTGAAACGTGATTATCATCTTTATTTCTGGAAATATGATTATCATCGCTTATGCTGGAAACGTTCAGCACTATTACTGGGAAAGTGATTATCATCAATATAATCAAGCATGTGATTATCAAGGGCATTATCTAAAACATAAATATTGCAAAAATTAACAAGTGTGTGCGAACCAAATGCTCTTATGACATCATTCCTTATTTTGTTTGCAATACGTTACCTCTCTCTTAATTAAATCTAATAGTATTAGCTTCATGCCTTTCATGAAGAACGAGAGAGAGAGAGAGAGAGAGAGAGAGAGAGAGAGAGAGAGAATGGAAGTTTGAATTCTGCAATAAAATGAAAACAGTCTTTTATCAATTGTTTTACTTTCAGCTAAGCTAGGAAAATTTCCAATAATTTTAAAACGACAAACTAAAATTCAAGAATGAAGATAAGAATGATGTTAAGAATGAAGTTTAGCAAACTTCAGGTAGCTGACGGCCATCTTGAGTACTTAGGACAAAACTGACTTTGACATTCGTAACCTTTTACAGGATCACAAGTTTTTCAGAACAAGAGTAAACAAATAAAAAATGCGCCAAAGTTTCTTCGGCGCAATCAAGCTTTCTGTACAGCGTATAATGCTGTATGAGCCGTGACCCATGAAACTCTAACCACAGCCCGGTGGTGGCCTGCCCTATATCGTTGCCAGACGCACGATCATGGCTAAGTTTAACCCTTAAATAAAATTACAACTGCTGAGGCTAGAGGGCTGCAGTTTGGTATGTTCGATGATTGGAGGGTGGATGATCAATATATCAATTTGCAGCCCTCTAGCCTCAGAAGTTTTTAAGATCTGAGGGCGGACAGAAAAAGTGCGGACGGACAGACAAAGCCATCTCAATAGTTTTCTTTTACAGAAAACTAAAACTAAAACATGATAAGGAATATGAATAACTTGGTCGAACATACAAACACCCAAACAAACAAACAACGTTTGTGATGTTTGTCACCTTAGAGTGTGAACTGTACGAAAAAGGGCAGTTATACATTTTCTGTTTGTGGTATTTCGCATGCCCTTGGGCATATACACACACACACACACACACACATATATATATATATATATATATATATATATATATATATATATATATATATATATATATAGAGAGAGAGAGAGAGAGAGAGAGAGAGAGAGAGAGAGAGAGAGAGAGAGAGAGAGAGAGAGAGAGAGAGGAAAGATACAACCATATATTCCTACATGGTAATTCAGAATTTGACTTCTCTTCCATGGGTACTATTTGAGATACTGTAGATGGACACAGCCAACATGGATATACGCACATACAGAGTTTTTTGCGTATTGCTTTGCTCTCTTTTACATGATTCTGTAAGCATGCGAGTCTAAACGAGTTGCCAATATCACTTACAACCCACCTGTGCCTCGAAAGTGCTTCTACAGTCCATCTCGATATCCATAGCTCTTGCAACACCTCCAATATCCTCTTTAGTAAAATATTCCCATCTTGCAATGATCCTCGCGTTTTGCAAAATCCTGAAACCGGAAGCATTTCTCGAGTAGTCAGAAACATTCAGTTTTCAGGGGCCTCTTTCAACCTTTATGGTCTGTGTCAGTATGCGAACGTTATTCCCCCTCGCCCTACCAATTTTTCCGCGTTCTTTTTCGTTTACAACGTGTATGGCAAATGTTGCGTGTAAACAAATAAAACAACAACTAAGGAAAACAAATAGGAGGAGGAGGAGGAGGAGGAGGAGGAGGAGGAGGAAGGGTGGGGAAGGAACTGGTCTGTGTCTTGTCATCTTAACCCCATCTCGACTCGCGGAGCAAATGCATATCGTCTTTGATTCCGGGCAAAAGTTAATCCTCTTTGATGATGTGAATTTTACGAGAGGGAATACCTTAGGTGTAGATCTTCCAGTGGCTTTTTCCAGGTAATGGAATTTCTCCTCTCCTCGCCTCTCTCTCTCTCTCTCTCTCTCTCTCTCTCTCTCTCTCTCTCTCTCTCTCTCTCTCTCTCTCTGGGTCACACAGGCGAATTTCTTTCCGTAAAAATTTTCTATTGGTTCGGTCTGATTTCATATTTGATGCTTTCTTTTACAACGGAGTTTTTTTATGCATTTACTATTGTAATGTTGTAATGTTATTGTTGTTATTTATGGTGTTGCTACTGACTGTTCTCTGCGTCTTACTACTTCAGAAAACTTGTTTTTAAAAGGGAAATCTCTCTCTCTCTCTCTCTCTCTCTCTCTCTCTCTCTCTCTCTCTCTCTCTCTCTCTCTCTCTCAGGACGGTTTTCCTGGAAAGGAGGAAGGACTGGGAAATCTTCTAGTACGAAGAGAAGAAGAGAGCGAAAGGGAGAAAAAAAAGGTATAAAAGAATCAAAGGAGAAAGAAGAGGAAGAAGATGTAGCATCATCACCATCATCATCATCGTCTCTTGCACCCTCCTCAGCCGTCATCAGGTTCCTCATCAATGGTCTCCCTTTGAAGTCGAGAGTTCCTCCTCCTCCTCCTCCTCCTCCGCCGGGGTCGGCGTCTCTTCCTCAGTTGACAAATTTTCCAGGGCAACGAATCGTTTTATGAATATTAATGTAATTTTGGTTACTATTCAGGGGGGCTAATTAGTGCCATAAAGTGATAGTGTGGTGGGAATGTCAAGTTGCATTAGGGTTTGACTGACTGACAGACTGCCGGCGCTCTCTCTCTCTCTCTCTCTCTGCTAATTTCAATAAGAAAAATGCTTTTCAATAATCTACTGCAGGCCATCTCCCTTTCTTCTCTCTACATTTCCCATCTCTCTCTCTCTCTCTCTCTCTCTCTCTCTCTCTCTCTCTCTCTCGGAGTAATTGCAATACTGATTTATACTGACAGAAATTAAGAAATATAAAAATAATGACCATAACTACTCCTGAATAAAGAAGGATTACGTTAAGTAGTTGAGTCGATAAAATGATAACTTACTCAACATATGAAGACCTTTCCCTCCACCACATCCAGTACAGTGTACACAAACACTATCCCGTGAACGCACACTGACGCGCGTAAATACCTATGCGTCAATGGAAGGAGGCGAAGATTCATTCATTCATTGCAATTCACTCCATTGTCTAAATGGTTCGTCGCCGCCGTCGGCGTTGATCGAAAACGTTCGCTTCTTCCATTTGTGGGAGCGTTTAGTTACGTCGATAATTTCTAATTACAGATATTGCTGATGATGAATACACTGCCGGCATTATTTACGAAGCGTTAATCATCAAATTGTTATTGGTGCTTCGCAGTTCGAGGAAAGCCGCAGATATTATTAACGATAATGAACGGCTGCGTTGCTAGTGTCTTTGCTCGTGCTTGCATAAATATAGACACATGCTCTGATACGTATTTGCATGATTAAGCCATTATATAAACTAACAAACGTATTCCTGTATAGGTGTAAAGAAGTTATGTTGTTTCTTGATACACAGCTTTGCATATGTATGTGCAATCCGCAATTGCTTTGACCAAATCCTATTATGTATGTTTATTGTTCATAACACAACTCCATTACAACTAAAAAAAAAAAATCACGATTCTTTATATAACAGTTTTCTACATAAAATTAAAGCAGTAGGATATAAGAGAAATTAACAACAAGCAAAAATAAAGTAGACAAATAAAATATACAGCATTCATAATCTCAAAATATGTTCCATTTCACAATCAGAGAGAGAGAGAGAGAGAGAGAGAGAGAGAGAGAGAGAGAGAGAGAGAGAGAGAATGAAGTGTTATGATTCATAAATGTTAATCGTATATCCAACTCACAGATTATTTAACGAGTACATTATGTAATCTGATTGTATCCATTTCCCTCGTAGCCCAGCCAGGGAGATTTATTTATTGATGCTACTGGTTTGTCGAAAAATGTTCCTCCATTGAAATGACTGTCACTCGGTGTTTTATTCATGCGCCCGGAATAGCGTTTTTCAGTGATTACATTTGGATTACGCCCTCATTTTGACTTTATGAGTGCGTGCGCGCGTACGCTCAGTTGTCTGTTCGTTGCTCGTACGAAGAATGTTTTCATAATTCCGTTTACTATCTTTAACTTCTCCTTCTGTCTTCCTCTCACACTTACACATGTATAAATATGTACGCAAACGTGCAAACAAAGTCATTACTATATGTGCCACGTATCTCTCTCTCTCTCTCTCTCTCTCTCTCTCTCTCTCTCTCTCTATATATATATATATATATATATACATATATATATATATATATATATATATATCTTTATATATATGCATATACATAATTGGAAAAACGAAAAAGGTGGGGAAAAGTTTGCATTATTCGTTAGTATAAAGCAGATGGAAGAGTACATGGATGGATGTAGCGGATGGAGGCATATCTGATCATTACTTCGGTGAAGCAAAAATGAAGGTAGATGTAACCTTAAGTTGGAGAGGGAGGAGTGCAAAATGTAGCTGTAGGGGTAATAAAAACAGATGAGTACGGTGAGTGAAGAAAACATATGAGGAGAAGAGGCACGGAAAACGAGCTGAGGTTAAAGACACAGAAGTGACGAGTTTGAAAATTCCTGAAAGGGGCCACAGAGCTTGCAGGAGATTTAATGTACCAATGGATCTGAGAGTAAAAAGATAAAAATGGAGAGATGCTATCTGAAGAGAGTACAGTCCTGCGTTGATGAAATGAATATTTTGAGGATCTGTTGAATGTGGGATATAGCAAAAGATTTAATGTTGATATATATAAAATCTTCTGAGGACGATGTGTTTGACCTGGCCAGGTGGAGGAAAGCTGTCAGAAACATCGACCCCAAATAGAAGTGGGAAGAGATGCACAGAAAGAAGAAAGAAGAAGATATATCAAATCCTCTTTAACAAGTCCTTCTACCCTGACCAGGACTCAAACCTAATCCGTTTGGGGTTGGAGGGAAGGCGGAAGTGACCATAGAAATTAGGATATATTTACACGGACATACATATATGTATATATTTATTGTGTAATGTATGCATCGATATTTTCTTTAAAAAACCAAACTACTGGAAGCACATAACCCTAGTTGTTATTACGGCGAGGTTCGAGGAATGTCTTTAGCTAAAACATATTGATGTTGTTCATGCACAGAAGTCGGATTATGCGTAAATGCCAACAGGGTACATGAGCTGCCCAACCAATTAACATAAAAACATTTCTTCTTTAGTGCAATCTACTCCCCTAACACTAACACCTTTGGATTTTTTCTTGCAGGTAATCACTTACATAGCAACGACTTCTGAGACTAGTCACCAGAATTGACCCTATAGCACAGTCTTTAATTAATTCCTTTTGTCTTGTTCTTTGCTGGATTAGCCTTGGATGATAATCATATCCCTTTCTGGAGTAGTAAAATCGAAAATTAACACCTTCATTCTGCCAAGTCCATAATGATAAAGGATCCAGTGAATTAAATATTTAAACTTTTTCCAGAAAGTGAAGACACAGGTAGGGATTGTTTGCACATGAAATAATTAAAGGCAAATATATGCACATAAATCCGTTTATACGTACTTCCACCATCACAACACACACACACACACACACACACACACACACACACACACACACACGAGCGCGCCCGCGCGCGCGCGGTGAGCTTCATAAAGGGACTCTGCTTTGCACAACTGGACTCTGCCTGAATCAAGTACAGCGATTGTAATGGTATTCAAAAGAGTCGGATTATGATTAAACAAATCCTTTCGCCATTTGGAAGGGGGGAAAAATCCCGAGTTTCATGCTGAAATTCCTGTTCACATATTTCATGAAACAATAAAACGCCAGTATAAGGCTCAAGAGGCTTTTCATAAATCCTTCTGTCAGCATATCAGCGTCTACGGAATACATTTAACAACAAGTACAATTAATTCATGAGAAAGAGAGCTCTTTGAAAAGTTCACTATATAATGACTCTATGAAAAGTTGAACATAAAATGATTGTACGTGAAATTCCCTAGACAATGATCCAATTACGTCGGGAAATTCACAGGCACATTCTAGGAAAAATTTGATTCCTATTTTAGGCCAACTTAATGATTAGGAGTAATCCTTCATATTTTTCTTTTTAACTTAAAAGTTTTGTTTTCCCTAAAGGGGATGACTCCAAAGAATATCAACCTCCCTCTTCTCAGTAAGTCATTATGGGGATGAGACTGCAATCCCACGCCCTTCTCAGGCCTTCTGCAACAAACTGCAGTCGATGGAGCACCAGTAAACCAATTCAATCCTTAGATAAAAAAACGTGCGGTATGGTGAATTCTACATTAACTCGTTATTTTTAGCTTAATTTATAAGGAAATAAAAATGTCATGTGTAAAGTTAGTAAAAAAAATGTTTTCTCTTGATGGCTGAGTGCATTAAGTCCGTGTCATTCATGTTCAAACACAGAAAGGCATAAGTTCGACTCCTGGTCAGACTAGGTGCACTGACAAGAAACTTCCTGTTGGTGCAGTTTATATCCTAAGTATGGTGAACTCGATATAAATTCTTTCATATTTAATTTTAGGCACACTCACTTATACATACATACATACAGTAGAGATATACATATATATATATATATATATATATATATATATATATATATATATATATATATATATATATATATGACCAGCAGTATTGTTTTGTTATTCTAAAAGCTAAAGAATCAAGCAAAGTAACAAAGTTGGGTTCATCAACAATTAAAAAATTAATTGACAGCAGAGAAATGTGAGTATTTCAACACCAAACCTCAAAGGAAAACATCACCTCAACACCGTGGCTGTTCAGGAAACGCAAATGGCAGGGAATGAAGAGAGTTAAGCGATAAATAAAATGGATGGTTCAGTGTCATGAAATATCCTGTTTGTTCTCGTATCCTCATTATCATAATTCTCCTCCTTCTCTTTCCTTCATTATTCTGAAATATTCGCGAACCGGGAGGGGTCTGCAACGTGCGGTTGCGAGGGCTTCAAGGTGGAGCCAATAATTAAAGTTAATGTTTTCTATGTTTTTGTTTGTCTATGTTGACGCTGCTTCATCGATCTTTATCACATTGCCCTCCTATTTCTCTCTGTCTCTCTTGAACCTTTTCAAATTTCACATTTCTTGCTGCGCTGTCCCTCTTACTTCGACATGCATCATATTTCTTATTAGAATTATCTTTAAATGTTTCTCCTCATAGCATATTCTTCTCTCTGTCTCACTTTACGCGGGCACGCCCAAATAACTATTGCCCATTATGCTAATGATTCTCTTAATTTCTTCTTGCCTCAAGGTCGAAGACCCTTCGATGACGCGTTGCAAGCAGTCATTAAAAACAGGGGACTTCTTTCCATTATGATCATCTTTCTCGCTCAGCTCTCAAATTGCATCTTCTTCTTCTTCTTTTTTTTTACGGACATTCCTTCAGTCTTCTGTGCCTCAGGCGAACTAAAGGCAGTCCCTTACCAGCCATACGGACGATCATGAACTGGCTACAAGGAAAATGAAAAGCGTTGTTATCCTGGACCAGATTACGCATTTGCGCGGAAATAAGAGAGGCACCGTCTCGAGCATGCAGCCCTTATCAGATATTACATCTATAATTGAGCTTTGGTTTCATCCCCGAGTCCGTAATCTGGCTTCGCCTACGGCTTCGGCTTCCGCCGCACGTAGAGGCGTGCTTGGTCAAAGATCATAAGATCCCATTCAAATCCAGCGGGCTAAAAAGCTCATCAATATCTGTAAGTGATCCAGTACCTGGCGATCAGCAGCATCGTCTTTCACGGTGGTCCTTTCCACCCTGCTGCGGAAGTATCCTTTTACACGTTCTTTGATTCTCTCACCACCAGCAAAGAGAAACCTCACACCCCCCACCCCACCCCATTCCTCCTCCTCAACCCCCGACGCCCATCTCTTCTAGACTTTTCAAATGCATTATGTAAATGGGATTAAAATATTGAGGAAAAAAGTAATCATTTTATATATAAAATAATTTTCATAAAAATAGATTAACCGTTTCAATAGTAAAAAAAAAATCTTATGGATTTCGTTATGAAGATGAAAATATATTTATTGACTCTGTGAAGGGTTGGGGTCAGCTCTTACAATTGTAATTATTACCATCATCATTCATAATGAACGTATACTCCTACAGAAGAACCCAAAAGGGTATTAACTGGTAATGCAAGTTTCCACAGAAAATAATTCTTAAATTTCTAAAAAATTAAACAAGAGCAGAGGCGAAAAAGGACACACACGCATACACACACAAGCACGCACGTACGTACACACAGACCTGAATAACCTAGGCTAAGCTAGCCTAAATTAAACTTAACATTAAAGATCTACTTTTTGGCCCAGTATCATCTTGACATTAAACGTTGCATCACGCACTTAACTTGTGCAGTGCACATTGTTCACAGAACAGAACACGTAAGCGTTTGTATACAATATTGTATAGAATAACTAAGTATTATATAAACTACCCGAGTTTTTCACTTTGGCGGTACTTGAAAGGGTTACCCTCAGACTGAAGGTAAAGGCGAGACGATGTCTCTGGGGTTCCGGTCGAATAATCGTAATCTGGATTTCAAATGGAGATTACAATGCTCAGGTTTCACGTTCAGGAAAAAGAGGAAGCAGAACAAGAAAAGGGAAGGGGGAGGAAGCCTTCTGATGCTTCTTTAGAAATTGATATGATGTAAGATTTTGATCTTTTTTTATCTATTTTTCAAAAAGGTTTTAATACCGCCGAGAGAACTTCAACACAAGTTAATTCAATTTATCCATGTTAAGTACAGGAGGATTTGGGAGTATTTCGCCCTCATGTCGTCACTTGGGGTATGGGATTAATGTGTGGATTAATAATACAATTATTTTTCAAGAACACAATATTTTTATCTATCCTGTTTGCTCAACAGTGAGCTTGGATATAATCCATCGGTCTGAAGTTTAGGAAAGTGCTTGCTCAATCGCTTCAGGAACATAAACAACCTACCAGTAATTCGAATAACTAGACCTAACTATTATTTTCATTTAAAAAACAATTAACATATATCGTTAACGTAATGATGTGTTTATCTGTTAACTGTGAGAAAAAAAAATTAAACCTACTGGTATACAAGTTTCATTGTCCATTTGGTAAAGTTTCACAAAACTTATTAACGCTTTCCTGAACATTTCACGATCAGTACAGAGAACAATAAATAAATAAATAAATAAATAAATAAATAAATAAATAAAAATAATAAAAATAGCGCTCACTAATTCGTACACTATGCGATAATCAAACAAGAAAAGAAGCTGTTTCCAGTGTTTAAAAGTTATTCCCGATGTTTATCAAACAATTCAATAAATCAAATGAAAATATACTGGTGGATAAGCGGAGCATTTTCACAGAGATTTACTGAGCCAAAGTGTGTAGAAAAGACAGATCACTGAGGTCTGATATCTGCGTAGATCTTTGAGATTCGTATTCAAGAATTAAAGAAGTAAGACCCCGCTGTTTTCCAAGAACAACTGCCCATACAAGAAGAGGATTCTGAAGTCCGCCATCATCAATTAAGCCGGTAACACGGATCTGTCATGAAGGCAGTGGAAATCGGATTGGACTGACCTGTTGATTTTACGGTCTATTCATAAACGCGTTTCTACGGGTCCGCCCACAAAGTTCTCCCGAGGTGCAACCCACTAGGTATTCTCCCCAGGTGCAACCAAAAGACGCCTAAATCACTCAGTATCTCGACTTTTTTTTTTTTCTTTATTCAGGATCAGCATCTAATTACTGTCCCTAACCCAGCCACGGTTATTATTTCCCACTTGTACAGGCTATGTAAATAGCTTACCTTATTCACCTATCTCATTTGCATATTCACCTATGATCCTGGTAGAAGCAGCATCAACTATAATGCATTATAGTTTATGCTAATTTAGTTAATTTAAGGGCCTTGAATATTATACGTGCATATATCGGCCCCCACAAAAAAAAAAAAAAAAATCTTGTCAGAAAAGAACTTCATACAACTATAAATGAATGGCAAAGTCGACGAAATTAGAACAATTATTTAAAAGGACAGAAAGCATTTTCTTTACATCTTACCATTTCATCACCCTAAGTGCCCGTTGTTGCAAATGAAGAAGTTGCATTTGGGAAAAGGCAGTTTCGAAAAAAGTAACTAAACAAATGATACCCATAATCAAATACAAAGACAATAACCTTAAGAAACACAAAGGGAACTATACGTTACTATGCGCGGTATTTACACGATCGCTCGGCTGGGAACAGAGCGATATCAATTAACTCTGACGCGACCGTTCAGTTGACTTGAAGGCAACTTCGTTGAGTCTCTCTCTCTCTCTCTCTCTCTCTCTCTCTCTCTCTCTCTCTCTCTCTCTCTCTCTCTCTCTGTTGACTGACGCAGACGTGAAGCCATGACTATCGACACTGATCAGTAGTGACTGTTGATGCAGAGGAGGCTCTGTTGACGGATCGCAATTCATTGGTGTTGAGGAGAACCGAGTTGACTGACTGGCTTTCGATTACTCCGAAATCATGTCCATGAATTCGCAGCTTGACAGGCTAACTCCTTTATGAATTCACCATTTATATATATATATATATATATATATATATATATATATATATATATATTTCTATATCTATATATATATATATATATTATAGATATTATATATATATATATATATATATCTATATATATATATATATATATATATATATATATATATATATATATATCTATATATATATATATATATTATAGATAATATATATATATATATATATATATATATATATATATATATATATATATTATAATTAATAACAGGATCTCATTTTAAACTGGATGGTATGAATAAATTTCTCATAGATACCATCCAGTTAAAATGTAGTGATGCACAGAACAACTGAGTTAGTGATAATATATATATATATATATATATATATATATATATATATATATATATATATATATATATATATATATATATATATATATATGTATGTATGTATGTATGTATGTATGTATGTACAGTATATATAACTATATGCCACATCAAGAAAAGGAGAACCTAAAATAAAAAAAATACAATTTCAATGTAAAAAATATATATATACAGGAACCACGACGCTTTCAGCAAAGTATTAGTGGTGATGCAGAAGTGACCGAGGATAATGATCAAGAGCATGACCGATCGCTGTACTTGATCGATGAGAGAGAGAGAGAGAGAGAGAGAGAGAGAGAGAGAGAGAGAGAGAGAGAGAGAGAGAGAGAGATTTTTAAAGTATCACTAAAAAGAGAGTCACTAAACCCTTATCAAATAGAGCCGAACTGAGAGAGAGAGAGAGAGAGAGAGAGAGAGAGAGAGAGAGAGAGAGAGAGAGAGAGAGAGAGAGAGAGAGAGAGAGATGTGTAACTAGAACTAACTGAAAGCGAGTGGTTGACCCCTTCTAAAACACACACACACACACACAGAGAGAGAGAGAGAGAGAGAGAGAGAGAGAGAGAGAGAGAGAGAGAGAGAGAGAGAGAGAGCTTTACTTGTTGACAAAGGAGCGGGTATTCCAGCCCAGTCCTCCAGATACCAGGCGAGATACCCCAAGATTAATGATAAATGACCCAAGATGTCACTTGGCCGTATGGCGTGCCTAACGAGGGGACTCCTCTATACCCAAATAAGACTTCGCCGATAGACGTGTAGGGATGGCGTTTGATTCTCATTTATTTTACACTTGATTAAGTTATTATTATTATTATTATTATTATTATTATTATTATTATTATTATTATTATTATTATTATTATTATTAAGTTTTCCAACCATTAAAGCCTCTGTACTTGGTAATAAAGTGAAAAATAGTACGAAGTACAGAACTGAGATAACAAAAAATGTGTAAATAAAAAAAATTAATAAAGAAAGAATAAATAAATAAATAATAAGGGTGAAAAGCTGTAGCCAGAGAATACGGTATGATACGCGGAAATATTAAGTGGAAGGAAATATAAATGACTAAGTAGAGAGAACGAGAGGAAAATGACAATGAATTAAAAAGCTAGGACGGAAGACAGGAATTAGGGGGAAGAGAAAAAAAAAGAGGACATGTTCAGTAAGAGGAAGTTACAAAAGAAGATAGGAGGTATACAAAAAGACTAGGATCCACTATAAATACCAAGACAGAGGCTTTGTGTCGCCAGTGTACGAATTAAGAGATGAAAATCATTCTTAAAATATGTCCAGCGGATACGAAGGTTTCAGGAAAATGTACGATCTTTCAAGATTATGTGAATAATGATGTCTCTTTGTCACTCAGCCCGACAAATGTATTAGAGGTATAAATATACCCAGTGAGCAAAATGTATTAAATATACAAAATGCAAAAAAATTGTACCACATGGCCCAAATACACAGTATGTATATGTTGTTCCAAATGCATTCTTGCATATACGAGTATATGAGCTCAACTGACAAAATGCAAGTAAAGTACCAAATGTATCCAGTGTACTAAAAGCTGTACCCAATGAAGTAATTTCCTGTGTACCAAATGTAGCCAACGAATGTTGTGTACATAAATGTACTAAATAGGCATCTCAAGGCCAATTTCTACAAAATGCATTCTGTAATTTCTTGTACCCACCTGGCATACTGTGCTTAATGCGAGCAGCATACAAAATATACTCAGTGAACAAAAAGCGTCTAATTTACCAAGTGTGCCCAATACACAAAATATATCAAGCACTTAATGAACAAAAAGTACAAAATACACAATATGTGCCAAATGTGCAAAATGAAGTCCCCTCTCTCTCTCTCTCTCTCTCTCTCTCTCTCTCCGCTGGCTTCTCCGTCAAGAGGTGAGAATGTGTTCCCCTTAATCTTATGGCAATTCTAAACATGGAGTAATATCCCCATAGACTATCATCCCAGCACTCCTTTTTTTTTTTAAACTAACGATTATTATTATAAAAAATATAATGATAATAAATGACAAGAAGATTATGCGATATATTACTGGTAATAAAGGAAAAATCTTCATCATATACTACTTATCGTACTGAGTAACCTAAGGGAAAAGGACAAATTGCTGCTGTTATAGATAATTCAAGAAGAAACACCTAATCTAATTAAGACAGGTAAAACACTGGCCATGAAAAATAAGCTAAAAAAAGGGAGAAAATTATAATGATAAAAAAGCGAAGCCAATAATGAGACAAGGATAAAAATAAATAGTAAATTATACCAAAATAACTGACATTTTACAAATTACCGACATGTACTTAAGACGTAAACTGACGCACGGCATCAAAAGCGACAATAAAAAAAAAAAAAAAAGCGACATTAACAAAAGCACGACGAGAGCGGCGGCAGACATCAACGTAGGCAAAACACGGCCATACCCGAGGGTTTAATTTTCATGAAATTACTAATAATAAATCCTTCACCAGAACCACATGAAGTTTTTATTACATTTTCCGAGGAGGAGGAGGAAGCAAAGAGCATAAATCTTCGGGGGAAATCTATTAAATTCTTGAGTTCTGTTTACAGAGAGAGTGAGAGAGAGGACGCGAATATATATTAGACCTGTAAATACACTACAGGCTTCAAGAGGTGTCGGGAGAGGGGAAAAAAAGGTCCTAAATAATGTCAGGCAGCTAACAAGAAGCCGAAGGAATGTGCGTGCGTGAAGAAAGGACACCCAAAGGATTCCGACTTCGTTCCTCCTGTCCTGAGACGGAGGACTTCTGCAAACTCTGCTACGAAGGATTACACATGACTTGCATACATTTAGCATGAAGGTATTACTGTGGAGTTTAATTTATGTAGTTAGCCGTCCTTTCCCCCTCCCCCCACAACACCACCATCTCTCTCTCTCTCTCTCTCTCTCTCTCTCTCTCCAGGAATTGTAATATTTAACAAATTTAACCTACTGTCACATTCTGCTCCTAAATATTGTCGACACAGACATTCCATCCATGAGGTATTAACTGTGGATATAGTTTTTGCAAAAAGTTTGCAGGGATTTGCGATTAAAGTAACGCCACTGATTTTCTCTTTTTCATAAATAAGTCATTATTTGGGTCCTTATTTTTTTCTTGTGCTTAAAACGTGGCCCCTCGTAAATGTCAGCGACAGGGTATTGACTAAAGATGTCACTGCATACTGACTGACAGCCTCTCAATTGACAGTCACGTGACTACTTCCTTCCGCCACGCCTGATAATCCTTTCCTCTATTATGCTCTTATGGTTAAATGTGGTGAAGAAAACAGCAAAAGCCTTCTTTTCTACAAACAAACAAACAATAACTGCAAATGCAATGGTGTTCCTTTCTGTGATGACAGCAAAACACACACCTGCTCCATAATTATAACTGATAAATGAAAGAGTATACTGATTCTTACCTTCTGCAAATTAATAAATTAGGTATACGAACAATTCAGCAGCCGAAAAATTTTGCACGAGTCGCAAAACAGGCCATAACAATTACAGAACGACGGAGCATGCCCTGAGTCGCCACCCAAGGAACAAATAGGTATGGCAATGGCTGCTGCCAAAGATGATTCCTGAAATGGCGAAGAAGAAGAAGAAGAAGAAGAAGGAGAAGACGAAGAAGACGGAGAAGAAGAAGCAACCCCCTTAAACAAACTCGCATTCCAGGAATAGAACTGATGTGAGTAGCCGCTAATTCTCTCTTAATTTGACACGGGCTCTAAGTGCCCTCTTTCGTGCCAAATAGAGAACTTCTTTGTTTCCTTCGGGCCAAATTTAAAACCCCACGAGTGACGTTGATGCTGCTGCAGTAAAACCTTTCGTTATTTATTACTTAGTCACTCGGTGATCCCTGTGCTCGAGAAGTATGTGGTTGATGAAAATAGTCAGTCTAAATTCAGGGAAGATGCAGGATATTTCATATTCACGGTTCATTCGTCAGTAAGGACAATTACGCCTTTCTTAATGCAAATTAACTGGTTATTGGCACGCTTCCGAACTTAGTAAGGAAAGCCTGGCTTACATAAAATTATAAAGGATATGAATGAGCTTTTAAAAGACGAGGAACGACAAATTGGTTGGAAATTCTACGTGAAAGTTTTAAACCACTAAAAACAAATTGCACTCAAATTATGTAATAGTATTACAAAGTAGGTCGTATCACAGGCCTGTGAAGGAAATGCGGTTAAGTAGTACATTTGCATTTCCTCTGGTTGTGGATATACCTATGCATGAAACGGCACAAAATCTTATATTAAATTAAAAAGTCAAGTAATTTTTCTCAAGAACGGGGGATTCAAAACCATATGAAATAAAAATTTTTGACTGATAAAAATGGAATCATATCTTAGGGAGTAATTTTACTTAAGAGAAGATTCAGAAACTATCTGTTTATCTAACTGTGTGCTATTTGTATTTCTTACACAGAAAGGGACTTTAAAAAGTGATTTAGAATGACACTGGTGACAAGTAGGCTCCTACCCAGCACACCTTGGACGTACGACATTCGAATAACTACCAGGTACTACTTCACTGCTTATGCCAGCAGACGTAATATGACCCACTCTAGGATATAGTCATTTTTCATGGAGGAGTTAAAATGGAGTAATTTTTCAGAGAATAATAAAAATCAAGAACGAAACTACATCTACTTAGGAGGTTGGATAACATAAACAATTGCTACCAGAAGCTATATTTACAAAACAAAGCGAATCACGCTATAGCTCTGAAACAGCTGCGTTTGTAGGGATATAATCTGATGCGTGCGCGCGTACTCGTCTGTGCGTACAGTGCAATGCAAGGCTGAGTGCAATAAGACCAGAATTCCAGAGAAGAGATTAGGAGAATGATGTCAAGAAGTCAGCCAACCGAGAAACAGCAGCAAATCCTCGTAAATCAGAAGAAGGGGGAAAGCGTACAAATTAGCCTCCCTTTACCGAAGCTCAACCTTTCTGCTGATCATTGCTAAGCCATTTGTAAGCAACGGAATTAGGTGTTTGGGTGTGCATTCCCTCTCTCTCTCTCTCTCTCTTTCTCTCTCTCTCTCTCTATCTGCAGATATCTTTCAAGGATGTATTTATGACGGGAAAGAGAAGCGAATAATTTTTTTGTGTATGGTGGGTATATGAGAGAGAGAGAGAGAGAGAGAGAGAGAGAGAGAGAGAGAGAGAGAGAGAGAGAGAGAGAGAGAGAATTGAGAATTATTGAAACGATATTTTTCTTGTGTAAATAAAACTCTGCGTTTCACAAAGGACGAACTCTACGAATTTTCACGTAAGGAGAAAAACAAGCAGAAAAATTAGAAATTAATAAAACGCAATTGTTTAAAAATAAAATATTCGTAAATGAAAAGAGTTTACAAATGAATCAGTAACAAATAACAAATCATAACAAATATCGATCAACAGAAAAAAACCCATTCCCATCACTAAAGAATGCTGTAGATTCCCTGGACATAGTATAAAACATGCCTTAAAATTTTGCAAATCTGCCAAGGGCATATAAAATAACGCACATTTTCAAAGGTTAAAAGATAATAAAACAGGAATGTAAATACTTTACAATAGTAAATCAGTTAATTGTGCAAATCTGTAAGTGTAGCCAAAACAGCCACGTATAACAAAAAGAAACTTCATAACAACTTTGTAAATTTGTCAAGTGCATCTAAAAGTCACGCATGCTTTTGATGGTTAAAAGGAGAGAGAGAGAGAGAGAGAGAGAGAGAGAGAAAAGGAAGAGGGGTGCCAAACAGACAGACAGACAGACGGACAGACAAACAGACACAAAGGGCCACAACCTTACTATTTGTCGTGGGAAGTGCTAAAGAATGAGAAGTTTGTTCAACGGGAGGCCATTAGAGAACAAACAACGGTGTCATGGTGAACAAACACAGAACCTGAGTTATTAGAGGTTCAGCCAGGCCCTAACATACCCCATCCCCACACCCCCAACTCCATCTGAAACGGCCCCCTTCCCTTCCGTTGAGTATCGCTTCCGATGTTGCAGTCCTGACGCATATGCATGCAAACACACGCGAATGCACGCGGCGCTCGAGCAAGAAATGGTGAGTGTTTTATCGAAAAAGAAATGGTGAGTTTTTTAAGGAGAAAAATTGGTGAGTTTTTCAAGGAAAAAAAAAAGGTGAGTTTTTAAGGAACAAGAAACGGTGACTTGTAAGGAACAAGAAATGATGATTTCTGGGGGGGAGAAACAAGAGATGGTGAGTTTTTTAAGGACCAGCAAGAGGTGATCTATTGTATGGGCCAAGAAGTTCAGCAACAACAGTCGTCAAAAATAGATGTGTTTCCCCTTTTACTTCAGTCTCCCTTGCAATAAACAAAGAGGCGCTTTGCTGTGAATTCTTACTGGATAAACAGTCTGATGAATACTCCAATACAACTTAATATTCACGAGCGAATACTACAATTCTTGGCAGGTTATCAAGAGCTCCATTAAGTCTTTTTAAATGGGTAAAGCAAACATTCCTTTGTACTGCTAATAGTAGCGTTTCTACGAAAACGCATGACGCTTGGTGTACATTCAAAGCAACAGAGATATTTTATAGACAGCAAAACTCATACGTTTCTACAGTTGGTAACGAACTAGTGTATATCATGATAAAAAGAAAAGACTTCTCTTCGCTATCAATCTTCAAGTTTAATGATTATATATTTATATATATATATATATATATATATATATATAAAGAGTATATATATATATATATATATATATATATATATATATATCAGTGTTTCGAAATTAGAGTTCTCCCCCTCCACAGAACAAATGGAAAGATTATGAAGTTTTCTGCTATAGCCTATCTCCAAGTACATTACTTTAAGTTTCTATTGGGCTATTTTTCATTTGACATTTCTTGTATTTTCAGACTGAGTGATGGAGTTAGATACAAACATGGCTAATGACTCAGGAAAATCAGATGATTGACCGAATCCTGGCTATAACCTTCAGAGAGGCAAGGGATGCTGGCGCATCTTTCATTTCACGTTCCTGGATAGCTAAATACATTAAAAGAGATGAATCCTTGTTAAAAGAACTGTAACAAAATCCATGTGACTGTCATGTGAAAAGAGTGAGAGAATCTTAGGCCTCCAGTCCTTTCTCAGGAGTCAAAGAACATCATAGCTGAGGCAGTGGGTGACCAAGAAAGTCTTTATGTAAATTGGCGCTTGAACTAGAAACAAAAACGGAAAGAAGAGAGTTATAGTGCTGTATATCGTGAATTGATAAATCTGGTATCAATCCATTTCATGTTATCAACAAGCCTGTCATCACTCGGCAACAGAGAGAAGACCGTGCATGGTTTTGTGGTTCACTTCTTAAAGATTGGGATGAAGCTGACTTTTCTCCATGTTGCGCATCAGATGAATTCTTCATTTACACAGCCAATAAATCTTAAAAATGACATCATTTGGAGCTGCAAAAAGTTGGATGATGTCAGCGATGACATGCTTATTGCCAAGTTGTGAAATTTCCTGAATGTTTAGGAATTTTTCTCTGTTTCACAGCCAAAGCGGTTATGGATCATCAAAGAAAAGGACAGTCATGGAATGGCGAATACTTCACAGAAACTGTGCTTACTGAGTGGAGTATTTCTTCCTCAAGATCCTGGAAATGTCTTATCTGTTGAAAAGTCACATTTTTGCATGATAAGTCACCATGTTTCAAGGCTCTTCAGCTACAGGAGCTGCTTCAAACAGTGGTATTGATTTCTTCTCGTCAAGTGAATTTCAGGTAGCTCCCTGACCTTAATGTGTGTGAAAACATTGGTAGTATCTTAAAAGGATCGTGCTGAAGCACGCACAGTGAACTATGATGGTATACCAAGCCTAGACGACCTGCGAAGAGGTGACTGAAGTGCTCAGGGAAATGGAGTTTGAGTCTCAGCCATTTTGCGATTTGATGAAATCATACCCTCAAGAATGCAGGCTGTGGGTACAGGCTGATGAGGCCACACAAAAATATTAAATACTCAGAAGTAACTTCAATAAATACCTGTTCTGAATTACTTGTTTTGTCCATATCAATTTTAGTTTATGCTGTAGAGGGTTCAATTTCAGAAACACCCTGTATATACATACAATATATATGTATGTATATATATGTCTTTTTAAGTAAAAAAGTTAAAGATATATTTAACAAAACTATAATTTGTGCGCGTATTTATATCATAATAGCATTATTCTTGTTAAGGACGATCTAATGCAACAGAAAGGTAACTTTCACAGAGAAATTATTTTGCACCTGCACATATCAGTTCCTTTGTTACCTTGACATTCTGCGTAATTCGGAAATTTGTCGACGACGATAAATGACTTGGAAAACAATTTTTTCATTTTATGAGATGGGGGTAAGGAGTTAAAAATTAAGAAAATTGCACAAACAAGACTATTCATGTAAAAATTGGTAACTGCTTTCGGTGAAAAACGAGGAGTAATGCTACGGAAGGTGTACTACCAACGAAGGCATATGTATATATATATATATATATATATATATATATATGTGTGTGTGTGTGTGTGTGTGCGTGTGTGCGCGTATGATAAATGTGATACAAATATATATATATATATATATATATATATATATATTACATACCATTACTTGCATCATCTATCACTCAACGACAATTTAAAGTAGAGTTGAATTATATCGTATTGCAAAAGCAAAACTATTTTGTAATCAGCATTCCCACTCAACATAAAAAAGTGATCTACGTGTCAGGACGCCCTTACAAAAACTCTCAACAGCCTTCATTAGTTAGACTGAAGAAGGTAAGTCCTCCATTTTCAGTTTAAATTTCCTTTTAGGTTTCAGTAAAAGAAAACTGATGTGCCGGCTTTGTCTGTCCGTCCGCACTTTTTTCTGTCCACCCTCAGATCTTAAAAACTACAGAGGCTAGAAGCCTGCAAATTGGTATGCTGACCATCTACCGTCCAATCATCAAACATAACAAATTGCAGCCCTCTAGCCTCAGTAGTTTTTATTTTATTTGGTTAAATTTAGTCGCCATGATCTTGCTTCTACAACGATATAGGACATGCCACCACCAGGCCGTGGTTAAGTTTCATGGGCCGCAGCTCATAATAGTATTATACCAAAAGACCACCGAAAGATAGATCTGTTTTCGGTAGCGCGATTATACGCTGCAGCGGCTGTACAGAAAACTCGATTGCGCTGAAGACCTTCCGCGCATTTTTTAGATATTCTATCTTCGACAGAACACCATAGCCAACTACAGAGTGGCTGGCTCCCCGCCCCCGGCCCGCCCGCCCGCCCGCGAAGCAGTACTTACTCTTAACGTTTCACGAAGGTCAGTAGTATTTTAAGTCACGTCAGAAATAAGTCTTCCATGTTATGCATAACGAAATTAACATACATTATTTTTCCTCCTTTTGCGTCCTGGCTATAAAAGGTATCGCTGCTCGAAAGAAAAATAAAATTCTCCGTTATATTTATAAAAAATTTAGAGGATTTTAGTTCTTTGTGTTCATTGTGGTATAAAATCCAGAAGAGAAATGAAATTGAAATAATTTTCTATGAAAGAAGACGTTCATAAAATCTTTGACCTTTAATATCACGACTATATAAAATGGCTTTTATTAAATAATAATTATCATTATCCTTCCGATAGCATTAGTAATGATAACGATTATGATAGTAAGAATATTAATGATAGAGGTAAAGAAAACTTTTATATTTGGGGCACAATTATTAACCCTGAAATATTGTAAAATTACTTTTCTTTGTGGAAAAACTTATACTGATTTTATACATTAAGTTATTCTATAATACATTGCTTACCATATTATTCCCTAGTTTTATACATCGAAGTCATTCTGCAATACATTCGTTTCACAGCGAAAGACCGTAAAAGAACGTAAAAATATAAACTGTATCCTTCTTAGTCAAAATTCTGTTTAATTATCAAATGAAATATGATAATTTTATCGCTTACAACTGTCTGCAATTCACAGAAAAGTCAGGCGTGGGCCATCTCTATTTGAAAATATTATCATTTGACTAAATAAGCAAGGTCACATAAGATTTGAGAATGAAAAAAATATTGATTAAATCTTATTGATCAGAATAAAACCAATCTCAGTAAATAAATAAGTAAAAAATAAATAAATGATTAAATCAATGAGCAACATAAATCAATAAACAACGGTAAATTCAGGTGAGTGCGAATTCTACCGAGATGATTTTGGGTTTCGCTGACTCAAAATCTGTCATGCGGAATTACAGGAATAAAATAACACTGTTTAGAAAGAACAGACTAATGTCTACCAAAGGCAGGTTCTAAATAAAGCAGAAGCATGGAAAACTTTGAATAAAACTAAAATATATGTATACACTTTTTTTTCATTTCGAATTATTTGTAAAGTGGACACAGACACTCAAAAGGATCCAGGTCATCTTCAGCAAAATATAACAAATAAATAAACAAATAAATAATAATAATAATAATAATAATAATAATAATAATAATAATAATAATAAAATAATATCAAGACCTGAAAGTCGAAATAAGAAGGATATGGGATATGCCGGTGTAAATTGCACCCATAATCATAGGAACACTAGGCACGGTCCCAAGATCCCTGAAAAGGAACCTGGAAAAACTAGATGCCGAAGTAGCTCCAGGACTCATGCAGGAGAGCGTGCTATTAGGAACAGCGCACATAGTGAGAAAAGTGATGGACTCCTAAGGTGGCAAGATGCAACCCGGAACCCCACACTATAAATACCACCCAGTCGAATAGGATGACTGAGATAGAAAAAATATATATATAATAATAATAATAATAATAATAATAATAATACTAATAATAACAGTTTGGGCAAATAGTCTTCGAAAGAAAAGGTCCCTCATTTTAACCGGAGACAAAACCCTCCTCCCCCCTCAAAAAAAAAAAAAGATTAAGTATCGTGTACTCCATCAAGCGTAGAATACGCAACTTTGCGACAGAAAATAAATCCGAGACTGGCAGGTTTAAGTGATACGCTTTGGTAAACCCCCTGGCCCGGCCCCCCCTCTCTTTTTTTCCGCCGCTGAATAATATACGTAATTGACCTAAAACATAATTGCATCAAAATCCACGTTAATTGTACCTCTGTTGCTGGAATAACACGCTAATCATGCTATTACCCGCTAATTACAGTAAATGCGTATTTATCTCTCCCGTTTCTTTTTTTATATTTTTTAGTTTATTTCTTTTTCAGGCTTATTCTCCCCAATTTCTCAACATGAAGTCGAAAAGAGACCGAATCCATTCAGAAAGTGACGCTGCTAATTTCAATCAATTAATCTTACTCAGATCGCATAGCCTACATCTCCCTTGAATATTTCTTTTAAAATATTTAAATTATCAACTTTTTATCTCCTTTAAATATGCTACTTAAAGTATTTAAAGTATCAACGTTTTTATCTCCCTTAAACATTTCTTCTTAAAATATTTAAAGTATCAACGTTTTTACCCCTCTTAAATATTTCTTTTTAAAGTATTCAAAGTATCCCCTTTCGTCTGTGGCTATGTTCGTTCACATTTCATATTTTTTTAAAGCGAAATGTACATGACGATAAAATATGCACGGTTTACCAAAATGGCGGGCGGAAGTGACGTTACGTATCTCGCAGCCTGACGAATTTTCAAAAAATCATGGTCATTGCAAATCATTTTTAGGTCCCGGTACAACAAATGTTGTAACTATCCTTGAATCGTAAATCGACAGATTTATTAAAATATTTACGGTCACACTGAAAATAAAAACCTCGAGCTTATAATGAAAATAAATTGCATGATTATCATAAACAGCACCTCACATGAAATATATAAAAGTGATTAGTCCTTTTCTTTCCTGATTTAAACAGGTTTTAACTATCTATATGCTCCTTTGCCCTGTTTTTTATTTTTTTTATTACACCTTTACAAAGCATATTTCTGCAGTTAGGTACAATTGTTCTTGAAAATGCCCTAATTACATAATTTAAACATGACGAGTGCCTGTGATTTCAAGCTTATGTATAAGTAAATATATAACACACACGTACATGCATACATACATACATACATACACACACACACACACACACACACACACACATATATATATATATATATATATATATATATATATATATATATATATATATATATATATATATATATAAATACGAAAACTATTACGTGAGCGTCCCAATGTAAAATAAGGCAGAATTCTTACACATGCATTCACGTGTACACAGAACTTTGTATAATGGATGTATGCGTTATAAAGCTACAGACAGGGTATGTGTATATGTATATATGTATACATGGATATAAATATATATAAATACTTCTTCTTCTTTTAACGTGCTTTTTTTCCATTTGTATGGGGTAAGCACGATGTATTCTTTTGAAGGACTTTTGATTTGGCTTTGGGGTACACCGTAGTCTCGATCGGCTGCCCTGCCTGTCATCGCTTAGACCCCGGTAGCGTATGTACATGTATTGCACACACACGTATATATATCGCCGAGAGAGAGAGAGAGAGAGAGAGAGAGAGAGAGAGAGAGAGAGAGAGAGAGAGAGAGAGAATCCGCAATATCTTGGACAAACGATTCACGTTAAGTGCAGAGCTTGGTGCTCACCTTTCAGTGTCTAAGGAACACCTGGGAGTGAGTATTCATGAGGAGCATGTTAGCTCCCAGGAGACAGATTACCTCTAATGAAGGTAACCTGGGACTGGGAAGCCGATTCTCTTTTGTCACTCGAGGAATGAGGGTGGTCACTATTCCCTCACTGTTAGAAGAGGATGTTTAATTGTGGCTTGTTTGAGGTGAAGACAAATGTAGGACATTCTCATGATTTCATGGAACTTGAAACGGATTAATTCTCTCTCTCTCTCTCTCTCTCTCTCTCTCTCTCTCTCTCTCTCTCTGTCGGTTTTCCGTTTTCTATATGTCTTTCTCTTGGTTTTGAATATATGGAGATGGATGAGTGCATACCACTCAGTACATTCAGTTGAATAAAAAATTATAAGATAAATTTTTTCATTAATGCTCTATTAAAACTGTTCACATTACATAAATAAATGTCTGTCATTCTTTTTCTTTTTTTAGACTGCAGACATGCAAGCAAACAGTATATAGATATATATATACACATATACATACATACATACATACATACATACATATGTATATATATACATACATACGTCACCCGCTAAAACATACTAAGACGACTTTAAACGGCAAATCCTTCTGTTTCCTCGCAAACTCCCCTACTTTCTCTCTCTCTCTCTCTCGTTCTTTCCTTCTTCCTCGCAAAAACCATGAAGATTAGGTCGGGCGTCTGTCCTGTGAATCTGAACTAAGCCAGTCTAAGGCGCGTGATGTCGCAATTGCGATGCAAATGACGAGTTTATGCAGCCGAGTCTATCTGCATCTTCCTTTACCTCTCTCTTTCGCTCCGCCCGACCTTACGTGGCTCAGGACCTCCCTGGTCACATTAGGTCACATTATTTGTTGTGGGGTCACGTGGCTCGGGAATACCTAGCTCTCTTATTCACATTATTTGTTGCCGGATTAACAACTTAACACGATAATAAAAGTAATTTTTGGGAATATATATGTCTACGTTCAGTTCTTTTGTGCGCTTCTTTTCCTAATAGGCATTTATCTCCCGTTGGAGAGTGGAACTGCAAGAAGAATAAGAGACCACATTGATCTCTGTCACTTTCATCGTCTAATTGCTGAATCATCTGACCCAGCTCCCTGTGAGGGAAAGTTACAGAGAGCGTCAGCCACTTCATAAATAAATAAGGCTTGTCAGCAGGTGGATTTATACACAGGCATATATACAAAGTACAAACACACACAAACACGCGGTATGTATATTATATGTATGTATATATATATATATATATATATATATATATATATATATATATATATATATATACATATATATTATACATACATATACATACACATATATATAAATATTTATAGTTATTATAAGTAGTCAATAAACATGCATTACGAAATGGGTACCACAAATATGTAGCGAACATCTAAACTTCTAAACATAGGAAATTCCTGTCCGTTGCCATGGCAACATCTCGTCAACTCTGAGCTGATTTCTACCGAACGTTATATGCTGCAGGAAAGTCGCTTATTGAATATATTTATCGCGGTTCAACGAATTCTGTTCCTTAGATAGCCTGCAAGCATAAATAAGCGGATGCAAATCTGATCCCCCTCTAAGGAAATTTGGCAGAATTAATAAGAGACGAATTAGCTGCAATTCATACTATCGATCCAAAACTGTTGACAGGGTTCTCTGCAATTTTTGTTTAGTCTCCTCTAGTTTATCGTGAAGGTAGTGCAGCTTTCATTCAATAATATATAATCTCCCCAACTGTTTCCTTGTTTTCCTCTAATCTGATCTTGGCTGATAAATCTGCAGGTGATTTTACCATTCAGGTCAACAGTCCCATTTGCATTTCCTTATGAACCCTGTTTACAGACATTGTAGGATAATCGAACAGCCGAAGACAAACATGCCAGTGTTCTGTTGTCGTTCTCGTTCTCTCTCTCTCTCTCTCTCTCTCTCTCTCTCTCTCTCTCTCTCTCTCTCTCTCTCTCTCTTAACTTGCTTATGATATTTTTAATTGAAATTTTTAGACATTTTGGCAAAATGTATTTTATTGTTCCTTCACAGTTTTACCTTCTCTATGGCCGAGGAGTTATTGGACTGGTAACTTGTGACAATGAATACTGAGGCATAAATGTCACTGTTCTGTTTTGTATGATTTTCTTTACATCATGAACCGTGCATGTTCATTTCAGCTGGTTGAGAACCTTGAATGCTTCAGTTCCTCAATAAGGTTTATCTTTTTTATTGTGTTACTCGATAAAAATTTAGATTTTTAATTATTTTCAAAATGACTGAATCGTCTGCTTTCGTCCTGACTTCACTGTGGATTCGTCAGCGTGATGTCACTTAGCCAACTTTCCTATCTCATTTCTAACTGCCATACAAATTTGAAATTTAAGAAATCTGACGTCTTTGCCAATTTATGCACTTGAAAGCTTGTATGATATGCTCACACAGCAAAAGTCTATCAATCAAGGACTTTCTTTTAAGAGTTTATGAATTCTTTTAGTTTTCCTCGTATGAAAATTTGCCGTTCTTTTAGTTTACTCTTTTCTTTTCTCGTCTTATTTAATCTTCTTTCTAGCCGCCACCTTGCCCATGATTTATCTGAATTATATATCTGTAGAAGTTAACCTCTGCTAAGTTTCCATGCTTATCCCCCATCCCCACAATCATGCAATTCCTTGTAATCTGGGAAGATATTCAAATGAAGCACCTCCTACTTTATGCTAATCACATAACAACGTTAAAATACATTTGAAGACTCCAAGTGATTCGCCATCCTGTCATATGATAATTAAGTTCTCTCAAGGACAATCTCAAACAAGGGAAATCCGATGGGAAGTGGATAAATGATCTTCTCTTGCACCGTATGCACCTGCAAATGCATTAAGTGTATTTACTCCGTATTTGGGGATTACATTCGGACATCCAAGAAATATACTTTCCGTCAACGATTTCCGTGTTTTTGCATGCAGCCAATCTGTACACTTTTATCTTCGGTAAAATATTTTCCTAAAAACGCAACGGTTCAAGCGAATTCTTTCCGTGCCAACGATTCTATATGCAAGTCCATTAAAAAGAAATTTTTGCTTAGGTAGAATCGAACAACAACAACGCAGGGTAACGATAAAAAGACACTACATTAAATAATAATAATAATAATAATAATAATAATAATAATAATAATAATAATAATAATAATATCTACAGATGCTACTACAATAGCAAAGATTTTTTTTAAGGAATTCAACACCGATCTCATAAAATAGTTTGTTTCATGTACAAAACAGAATCATCAGCCCGTCATCTGTAAATTAAAACAAGTAAAAAATGCGCCGAAGTTTTCTCGGCGCAATCGAGTTTTCTGTACAGCGTGTAATGCTGTATGAGCCGCGGCCAATGAAACTCTCAGCCGGCCGTGGTGGCCTGTGTTGTTGCAGTGCCACAGGCACGATCATGGCTAACTTTAACCATAAATAAAATAAAAACTACTAAGGCTAGAGTGCCGCAATTTGGTATGTTTGATGACTGGAGGGTGGATGTGATCAACATAACACTTTGCAGCCTTCTAGCCTCAGTGGGTTTTAAGATCTGAGGGAAGACAGAAAAAGCGTTGACAGAAAAACTGCGGACAGAATAAAGTGTGGACGGACAGACAAAGCCGGCACAATCATTTCTTTTACAGAAAACTAAAACTAAAAAGACAAAAGCTCGTATCAAGTAACGTGTCTGCCGGACCTTCTCCTCTCATAGACAAATACTTGACGTACAGACACACTGGCACAGACATACTCTCATCAACCGAACAAGTCGTTTTAACAAGGCAGCACTCAAGGCTCTTCTCTGAGTAAGGTTCCTCTATCTTCTTTGCAAGTTACTAAATCATTGGTGAACGCCAGTAATCACTTAACTAATCATAAACATTTGTCATAATTTTTTTGTTTTCTCAGTTTTTCCCTTTTTTATTAAGATCGGCTTGTTAATACTTGATGTGGCATTTCTAAGAAAACAATTTCTCTAGCTATTCTGTGTCATTAAGTAAAAGTATCTTTAAAATCTCCCTAGTTCATGCCGCTCATTTTTTTTTTCGAAACTTGACATAAGCAAGGACCATTAAAATGAATCGGTAGTGTCATAAATGTCATAAACCTTAACGGCAGTCAATATCTCACCGTCACAGCAAAAAATAAAAGCCGAGCACAGTGTCTCGTGTTGTGGAATGCGAAACGAGAAGACATTCCAGATGTTCCTGGTGGGAAAGTCTGGATCGTCATTGTCGTGACAGCCATTAACCATCCTCATTAGCCATCTTCATTAACCATCGTCACCATCACAGTTTCCGCAACAAGAATCCGGAGGGGGCGTGAGATCTCAGAGAATATTAAACGAAATAAGACATCAAGATGTAAGTGTTTTTGTATGTGTCGACACCATCTTCTCCCTGAAGGCGCCCGCGTCTTGATTGCCTAATTTGCATAAGGCCATTTAGACGTCCCACCGTAGGATGGAGAGTGGGAAGAGGGGGAGGGTGATTTTGGGGGGAGAAGGAGTATTCCTTCTAATTTTTGTTGTGGATCAGGATGAGCAGAGCTTAGCTGACGAAGGCTTGATTATTCTCGACGACGCAAGACCGAAGGAAAACCCTGTAGTCAAGTCCAGCATATAATCACATTAAAAAAATAAAACAAAAACCGCAGGGTCTAGAAAATTCCTCCCATGTACAATTCTTCGATGACGAGAGAAATGTTATTTTCAAGGACCGGATTCAAATTTGCCATATCGGTACGTCCTATGGAATTGGTAATCGAAGCCACAACACGACTTCATTATCAATTCATAGGGAAGAGCTGCATAGCTTTGTATGTGCTGTCACTACAAGGTCAGAATTATACAAAATATGAATCATTTCGAAAACAGACTTAATTTTTCGGATATTTATACGATTACAAAGGTCAAATTATGAT
>NC_089799.1:9838374-9843374 GCF_040412425.1 Macrobrachium rosenbergii
CTGTGTACTCTCGTATTTATATTGTGGAATACTAAATTCCGGCAATTTCAAAATATCAACATTAAAGAGACAACGTTTGGTCCAGGAACAAAGAAAAAAACACACACAAATAACAGAGAACCCTTAAAGTTGAAAGTCGCACAGTAAAATGCGGAACAATCGACCTAGCGCAGCAGCCGGGAAGATAATATTATTAGCGAAAGGGCTTATACAGGGCTCCCACAGGTCAAATTTTGATGAAAACGGAAGACTAACAGAAAAATGACTGGAGGAAGGCGATCTTGAGAAAAAAGGGCACAAATGGCCTCGAATGAAAAGGTTGAAAAGTATATATATACAGAGATTAAAGGGTCAACAATCAATTTAGGATCTTAAAGTGCGTGTGTTTAGGAATCGAAGTCGTAGAAACAAATATTTGGTATTTGATTCTTGTTGATGGTAGTTACCGGTACGGCGAGTTATCATGAAAGAATAGGTCCTCCGGAAATACGGGGAAACCTGTATCACTAAAAAAAAAAAAGGAAACTTTTTTGTTGTATGCATATCTGTAAATACACATATGCACACTAGCATACACACGCACGTAATTTTATATATACTCGTATGTATATATATACAGTATGTATATATATGTGTGTCTGTATATGTATATATGAATGACGTGTTTAATTAATACCATTAACTAACACTGAATGTTGGAGTCACCATTACTAAAATCATCAGTGTCCCTAAAATAGGTATTTTAAAGCTTTCTCTTGCCAAAGAGAGAGAGAGAGAGAGAGAGAGAGAGAGAGAGAGAGAGAGAGAGAAAGAGAGAGAGAAACTGGTAAAAAAAAATCTAGTTCTTTATTTATCTGGCGTTATATTTCCATCTGACAATATGTGATATGACACCTCACACAGTAGTAATTCCTTACGAAGGTTTGGGAAGTCAGCTATCCGTACTGGCTGAAGTATTACACAGGCATATTAAAAGGTAAAATGTGGTAATTCTGTACGCAAAGGAGGGAGGGCGAAATTCATACATATTTAATACCAGGGTGAAGTGAGGATAAACCTCTCTCTCTCTCTCTCTCTCTCTCTCTCTCTCTCTCTCTCTCTCTCTCTCTCTCTCGTCTTCACGCTAAAATCTGAAGAATATTTTCCAATATGAAGAGGAATGTTTTAAATGAAAGCTGTAAATGTTGTTTTGTAATCTAGTTCTGATAACGATATATACTGGTATATATATATATATATATATATATATATATATATATATATACATACATATATGCATGTATACACATATATATACATACACATTATATATGCAAAAATTAATAAAAAAAGAATAAAAGGCCATAAAGACAAATGCACAATCAATTAGACAAGAACATGACATATGCAAATATCGCGCGAATATGAGAGAGAGAGAGAGAGAGAGAGAGAGAGAGAGAGGACATGGGTGTATTGTTGTTACAATACCCAGATGTGTGTCAAGCATATAGCTGCTCTCTGCGGTAAATTCAGGTAATTCAGAAATGTCCTTTCTTATCAAGTGGCATTTATTGGGAAGCTGATATATATGTTTTATAATTATATAATTTTTCCGACAAAGGCAAAAAAGATGATGATGACCATGATATTAGAAGAAATAAATTCTGAGGTAATTTTCTTTCACGAGTTTTGTTTGATGGATATTATTTTATTTTGTGGAATAACATTATTATTCATAATTTGATAAAAAGTGCAGATAATAATAATACATAATAATAATAATATACACAATAATAAAACTAATAACAATAATAATAATAAGTAAAACAATTACAATGCCTAATATGCTGTACAGGCTAGCTATATATATATATATATATATATATATATATATATATATATATATATATATATATATATATATATATATATATTTCGAAATAATACAAATGTCGATATTACATGAAAAATTTAACTCAATTCAATTTTCAATTGAATTCAAACATCTAATTTAAGAAATATGAAAACATGAAAAGGTATAACATATATATGTTAGAGTATTAAAAGGCACATTGTGTTATACACACAATGTGCAAATGTTGTTTGGAAAACTGATTTTTGTTACTGTATATTTTCATAACTCGAGAGAAAGGGATTTCCTTAATCTTCACACGATTCTAAAGTGAAAAAAAAAATAAATAGAAACACATCAGAGTGCCACTCGGGTAAGTTTAATCTCCGGATCCCCTCGATTGCAAAACTGTGTTGATATTTTACATTTTGTTAGTGTCCAATGTAGGTACGGCCTCCTGTGAATAACACAAAAATGTATGGAAATGATTCTCCGATTGCAAGACATATTTCACTATTATTATTATTATTATTATTATTATTATTATTATTATTATTATTATTATTATTATTATTATTATTATTATTATTATTATTATTATAGCTGTTTCCACGGCATTCAATTTATACAGTCTTCTTTATTCTTCTTATTATCTTTTTTCCTCAGCCTGTAGGTGGTATATCAGGTTTCCCAAGGACATACAAAGATTTCTGTTTTCTTAGTTTTATTTCCTCTGACGTTTCAAACGCTCTCTGGCGTTTATCTTCAAAGAGTGAATGTAACCTGCATGCCATTCATTCACTCTTTGAAGATAAACGCCAGAGAGCGTTTGTAACGTCAGAGGAAATAAAACTAAGAAAACAGAAATCTTTGTATGTCCCTGGGAAACCTGATATACCACCTACAGGCTGGGGAAAAACAGATAATATGAAGAATAGAGAAGACTCTGTATAAATTGAATGCCGTGGAAACAGCTATAATTTTTAATGCAACTGCCCTCAGAGAAGGTCTCCTCCCGAATTATTATTATTATTATTATTATTATTATTATTATTATTATTATTATTATTATTATTCAAAAGATGAACCCTATTCATATGGAACAAGCCCACAGGGGCCATTGACTTGAAATTTAGGCTTCCAAAGAATATTGTGTTCGTTAGGAAGTAAGAGAAGGTAAAGGGAAATATAGAAAGAAGAGATCTCACTTACTAAAAATAAAAAAAATAAATTAATACATTAATAAAAACAAAAATTTATTAAAATGCAAGAGGAATAGCATTAGGGTAGTAATGCATTGCATCTGCGCATGAACTTCTGAAGTTCCAATCGCACGACATCCCCAGGGAGACTATTCCACAGTCCAACGGTGTGAGGAATAAAGGACCTCTGGAACAGAGAAGTTCGAACGAGGCACGTTTACTGCATTTGACCAAAAGAGATCAAATTTAAGGAGAATGGCTAGAGCAAAATTAAGAATTATCTTGAAAAAATCCCCATGTCCTAAGAAAAAAATATCTCACTTAAATGAGGTTTTTTTTAAATAAGATTATAACGGTAAGTAGCTCAGTTTGGAATATGACCTAATATTGACTTCTACAGATACGAAACTGTTGTCCAATATATTTCTATTTATAGTTTCGACGATCCAATTCGAGATATTTTGACTAAATTACAATTTATCAGAGAGAGAGAGAGAGATTTACCCTGTCGAGGCCCTGCTATGTTTCTCTTGTAACGTAAAGTTATATATTTTAACGAAGCACTGACTACTGACGAAGGCATATTTCCTCCCTCTCTTTCTCTCTCATATATATATGTGTGTGTGTGCGTGTGTGTTTGTGCGTGTGTATGTGTGTGTAAACCCGCGGCGACCAACAAGAGCTAACTAAAAATCAGGTACACGACTCACTAGCTGGGTTCCTTTCCTTCCCCCAGTCCCCAACCCCAAACTCGTCCAGGGTCTAACACGAATTCCCACTTAGCGAACAGAGATCGAAACCACCGCACCACCAGGAACAGGAGATGAAAGGGCAAATGCAAAGGAAGGACTCCAAACCTCGAAAGATTCACGACAGCGAAATCGAAGTCATGACTCCCACGGTAAAGCTTAACACAACAGTCAACTGCTTCACCTAAAAAACTTGACACAGCAAGCAACTGCTCCGCCAAAAAAACTTGACACGGCAGGCAACTGCTTCGCCTAAAAAAGTTGACACAGCAGGCAACTGCTCTACCTAAAAACTTGACACAGCAGGCAACTGCTCCGCCTAAAAGACTTGACAGCAGTCAACTGCTCCGCCTAAAAAATTGACGCGGAAATCAACTGCTCCGCCTAAACAACCTGACACAGCAGGCAACTACTCCGCCTAAAAAATCTGATAAGGAAGTCAACTGTTCCGCCTAAAAAATTTGACACGGCAGTCAACTGCTCCGCCTAATTATGGGATGAGACTGAGAGAGAGAGAGAGAGAGAGAGAGAGAGAGAGAGAGAGGAGAGAGAGAGAGAGAAGGATATATATGATATATATATATATATATATATATATATATATATATATATATATATATATATATATATATATATATATATATAGAGAGAGAGAGAGAGAGAGAGAGAGAGAGAGAGAGAGAGAGAGAGAGAATAAGAACGGCCTCGTCGACAGATTCAGATGAAATTAGATGTGTGCCCGGGAACTGGCGCAGGACAAAAGGTTGGTCTGGGATGCTGTAAAGGAGGCTGAGGATAAGGAAAAGGTTATTTCTGCGTTTGCATTAGATGATGACTATGTGATAAACACTGCACATCCGAGTGGGTCTACACAGGTACCTGGGCCTTTCAGACAGTACGCTGAAGTAAAGAATTGTTTGTCTTTATGTTGTTATTGTCGAGAAGTCTTTTAACAGGGTTAGAGAGCATCAAATTATACTTTCAGTCACTCAATTATTCGTTCATTTTTCTTTCCCCAGAATGAACAGTGTTTTCATTTGCTATCAGCTGCTAAACTCACTCATAAGCACAGGAGTCATATTTAATATTAACACCAACATAAAAATGAATTTAGTCACACTCCATTTAACATAAGAATGAATTTAGTTACACTTAATTTAACAAACCTTTTCTGTAAAGCATATATTCACATTATATGAATGTAAGTGCATACGCCAA
>NC_089799.1:9848374-9928374 GCF_040412425.1 Macrobrachium rosenbergii
GAAAAACTTGTGTGTGTGTATATATATACAGTATATATATATATATATATATATATATATATATATATATATATATATATATATAAAATACATACATATGTATATATATAATATACATATATAAAACAGACAAAGACGGACGGGTATGAGATTCTTAGCAAAAGAGGGGTATAATGAGCTTCTCTTATAAAGTGATGCCCACCCCATCTTTCTAAAAATTGATGCGCTGAATGGTTCACAGAACGCAGGAGCCAATTTGTTACTTTCCAAGAGATACACTGAACCACGACTGCCTATCACAAATCACACGAAAGCATCCAGGTACACAGATGCACACACACACACATAGACACACCTACACACATGAAAAAGGTAGGGTGGAGCTAGGTAAATGGTTAAGTTTACCCTAAAAAAAAAAATAATAAATGTCATGTAATTATACTGCAACGTAATAAATTATAACATATATGTAATCTTAACAAAACAATAATATCTATCTATATACAAGTTCTAAACACGATGCACCAGATGCAAGCGATATTTCCCGACATGATAGCAATCAATAATGCATATTATCATAAATATTTCACATGGTAAGCAACTCACCTAACTCTTCGCTTGTTCTTCAGCATAATCGAAACCACATCTAAAGTATCTTACCTGAAAAGCGAGAGAGGAAAAAATAACCATCAGACATTTTATTGTTAATTCTACTTAGAATGAAAAAGAAAAATAAGTTGAGATATCTCAGTATATAATCTTGAAAAATTTGGATGAATTATCTGTTGTTATGCAACTATAGCATAGCAAGTATGTTATGTATAGTAAATGAAAGTCTTTATGCACAAATATAAGCACGCCTAGTTTTTAGAAAGATCATTAAACGAAACAGATTATTATTATTATTATTATTATTATTATTATTATTATTATTATTATTATTATTATTATTATTATTTTTTTTTTTTTATTATTATTATTATTATCCATAAACAAACAGTCCTGTGGAACAAAACCAGGCTGATATGGATCATTAAATGTTTGGCCGAATATTTTACCATTATTTTGTTTCACTTCAAACCCACAGAACAGTTCACGTGACCATCTTAACCCCTTCTGGCCTGTTTTTACACCTGGATGGAGAATTTTGGAGTATAGGGAAAGTTAACCAGCAAACGATTTCGTTCCTAATATATCTTTGCGATCTATTGCGACTAAGATGCATTTGTGAAATATCATCATTTTAAGAATAGGAGTGAAGAAAGCGCTCTCGTATGTGAAAGAAAAACGGGTAGGGAGGTATGTCCTTAGGCTGTATACATCAAAGGCAGTACCTCCCTACTACTATTACTACTTAACAAATGCTGTAAATGAATGAAATCTACTCATTATGTATTTTCGTATACAAATAATCTCTCTCTCTATCTACATACAAGGACATATAACATATACATTATCATATATAATTATATATATATATATATGTACACACACATATATATGCATATGTATTTATGCATATGTAAATGTGTGTGTGCCGGTGTGTTTAATGGTTGAGATATCCCTTAAACTTTTGCATACTGTACACTCGTATAAGCTTATTTAGATAACCAAAGCCATCTACAGTATCTGTATAAACCGATCACATACAAGAACGCTACCATCATCACCACATTATCTACGAAAGCAAGAGACGCTCCTTTTCACAAACCTAGCATAAAAGAATGCTGCTCTCAACATAACATCAAAGAAGACCTGAAGTCTCGCGCACCTCTCGAAACAACAGGCTATAAAAAAATGAAATGAATCCACGTGACACCTTATAGAAAACTATGAAGGGTAATGGTGAGGGAGGGTGTCCGAATTGTAAGCAGACCAGAATTGGGAGATTTTGAAGCCAATTGCCAGAGCGGCGTGTTTAAAATATTCATATAAGCCTCCAGTTGCGAGACACGTCCCTAAGAGCCGACGGTAACAGAGGTAACAGATATCAGGGAGGTCAGTTAATCTGTCTCTCAACCGTCCCAGCGTCTGTCTGTCAACCTGTTTATTGAACTCCTGCGCTTGGCAGACAGACGAAGGAAGAGAGAGAGAGAGAGAGAGAGAGAGAGAGAGAGAGAGAGATCCTTTCTAAGCTGGTACAACTCACAACACTGATCAAAGTTCGATACACTTACTACCAGTATACGAACCAGCAAAAGGTTTTTTGCAAACTAACACATAAAAGTAGCTCAAATATGCAAATGGATTCATGCACAGACAAATGTACATGAAGTAAATGATTAAAAGAAGGATATATTTATATATATAATATACTATACACACACACACACACACACACACACACACATATATATATATATATATATGAGTATAATTACATTACCTGTGATTTATGATTTATTACACATCAGGCACCTGTAATGATGTGTATATATATATATATATATATATATATATACACACAGTATGCAAACATGCGCACAGGCGTGATGTTAGCTTAGACATACATAGGCAAAAATATGGTAATCCAGTTTGTGAGGAGAAAGACATAAAGCACGGGTAAAGGCATATACTTAGGTAAGCGTTTGAATAGTTATCTCTCTTTTATAAGTATCTGAGCTTAGTACAAATCTTTAATCTGTCTTGAAAGAGTAAGTCTCAGCCAGCAAGAAGGTGCGACTTGTTCCTAAATGTCACACACTACATGAGCTTTTGCCAACGGTTCATCCATACGTACAGTATATGGAGCATATTCGCCTCCGGACTGATAACATTGCTTGTATTTGAAATGGTTCGCCATTTACTCCACTTCTTAACAATGCTGTACCAATGGGTATACCTCAGGCCTTTGATAAAAATAAAAAAACAAAATAAAAAACTGTTATTACTCGTTAACAACACAGGAACACTTATTCTCGTGAACACGCGATCAGGTTATTTGATCAAACTTCTTCTGTTTCGAAAAGATGGAATCATCTTCATAACCTAATATGTAGTAGCCTAGACGAAGGCCTCGAGGATATGTTTTCTCTCCTCTCTCTCTCTCTCTCTCTCTCTCATCTGACATGATATGACAAGCTCTTTTCAGGTTGCTGTGAGCACATTCATCTCTTCATTATATCGAAAGAATAAAATAAAATAAAATAAAATAAAATAACATAAAAAAAATAAAATTCGTATTTTGAGATCTTTATTTTAAAATGCTCTGTGAAATGCTGAGTTGAATAAGCTTCTTTAAGAGCGATTTTAAAGATTTGCCATCTTCTATGAATAATGCCTTAGAGAGAGAGAGAGAGAGAGAGAGAGAGAGAGAGAGAGAGAGAGAGAGAGAGAGAGAGAGAGAGAGACTTATTATAAAACTTCTAGAACTCCTTATCCACCCAAAATAGATAAATTATCATTTCTAAGAAGTAGCTTCGACAAAAGTTCCGGTACCGATGGAACCCAACTTTCAATTCATAATCATTCTTGAATTCGAAGTTATGTTACATTGATGGCCTCTATTATGGAAGTCGCCGTATGGAGCACTTTTGAGGGAACAGCAAGTAAGAGAGAATTGCTGAAAATATCAAGACATTAATCACAGATGTCCCAAAGTCTAGGTAAGTTCCCAGAGGCTTAAATATAGCTCCTTTCTAATATGTAATTTATTTGTCATTTCTTGATCACTAGAGTCAATACTTGGTTCAATAAAAATTATCATCATTGTTATGGCAAGTGGGAGATTTTCATGCTGGAAACTCACAACTGGCTTAAGGATCACGGCGAAGAACAGAAAAAATATAATGCATATTTAGTTAACATAACTACAGAAGATATAAGACAACAAAACTGAGCGATGAAACCAGACATTCACTGCAAAATTTTTACCCGTATCAAAATGATAAATAGCAAATATTGGAAGTTATTTTTCTTATTTCATACTAAATTCTTTCTTCCTTAATTCAAATGAACGTTTACTTCACCAGACCTATCAATAGAATAAAAAACTTAGGGAAGTGGGACATCATTTCAGGATTACATAAAAAAATAAGCCTACAGCACTAAACGATTAAGCCTCAATGATTTTTAAAAGTAATAATACCGGAGCATGTTAGACATTCTACTGTCCGTTTCCTTATACAAACATCTACTTCATCGCTTTTAAGGTCTAATGCGTTACAATACCTGCATCAAAACCTTCCTTACACAAATGTTATCGGAATGGAGACTAGCTTACGAGACTTGGCAAACTTAAGAGACTCAGCAGAAGTTCAAATATATCAAGCATGGTGAGCTAATCTCAACTTAGGAGGGAGGACTGACCTTTGGAAAACCAGAAAAATTAAGAGGTAGCAGTCATTTTAAATATGACGCAGTCGGATTTCCTTTGTTATTTGGCATAAAATCAAACGCAAAATAAGAGAGAGAATGTAAATCTCAAGCCATTAATACAAGACGGTGGAAAAGGAGCTACGACTTATTCTCTATAAATGAGAAACAACACTAACAAGGGAGTAACTCTCCCTATGGGGTACATGTGTGTGGCTGCTTGTGACCAAGAATGAGGCTAATTGGTCACTCAACAGACGGCATTGCCGAGGGATGGTCCCCTCATTTCTCACCCTATCCCTTCACTGGCGAATCCATATTGATTGTGAAAAGCGGACTGTGGTCATCTTATTTGGAATAAACATAGTAGTATTTTTTCTTTTTTTTCCTGGACATTCTCGTTGCGTTTTTTCGTAAAGGTTCGAGACTGAATCCTTCGTTTTATTTTTGTTAGTGCAACACAACGTCACTAAGGTGAAAATCCTCTCAAAGATAGGCGTCTTGAAGCTTACCTGTGAAAGAACAAAATTAAAAACAATGCAATTACTATGTATAAACGCTTCATAAAGCTTTGCGACCCACATACAAATTTGATAGAGCTTCGGCCCTTTGTCTGAAAAAATATTTAAAACAACAATTTCTTATTTATTAGCGGACTCGTAAATGTCCCTAAGCTAATTTCCAATATACTGTAGCATATATACCAAATCTGCTTTGACGAGTGTTAATGAGGAAAAACCAGAAGTCTCTGGAAAGTGCTTCGCCAATCATAAATTCATTCAAACTTGGAAGGGAATCAATCACTCACCCGCATGGAAATAAAGTTCAGGTCAAGCTATTCCGTTCTGCTTTAAAAGTATCTAAGGTCTTCAATAGAAAGGAAAGAAGTATTCCGAGCTGTTTAACAGAAAAGAAACATACATCCCGAGCTGTTTAACAGAAAAGAAACAAGTATTTTGATCTGTTTAACAGTAAGGAAACGTGGGTCAAATCACCAATACCAACGCGAGGCGAGTTTTAATGGGGACGTGTTAAACGTTGCTACGAAGATTTAAAATGCATTTATTATTTATTAATGCTCGTCACCAAAGGGGCCAAAGTTATGCAATGTATACTTCAAAAAAAAGGCAAAGATTTGACTTTCGAGATGTTATATGGTGTCTTAAAATTGGAAAAAAGTTACCCATGTGACATAAACTCAAGTTATTTTTTTTTATTTTAAAATTCTGTGTAGCTTAATCTGATGTCCAAAGTTCTCCCAGACATTTTCCGGCAACAAGTATATATTCAATACGTGTCCTATGAAAATGAACACTGCAAACGGATATCAATGGAATGATGGCAGGTGACGTCATGGAACACCCTGGCAAAATCCATAAAACTAACCTGATTTGGGATACATTTGTTCCAAACTTGCGCGGGCTAGGGAATTAACATTCTACCATGAAGTAAGCGAGAAGTACTTTCATATTCTATAAATTTCCTGTGACGATGGATTGCGATAACCTAAAGTAACAGCCAAACACCTTCTGACCCCAGTCAGTAAGATTGTTGCTAACGGTAATGCAATTATCAAAACACCAAAAGTAAAGGACTTCTAAATACCGTCGTGACTCTTGACCTAAGCAATGAATTAATTACCTGATAGGTAGCCAACTTTGTCTAGTCGCAGCCAGGGTGGAGTATGGCTATGGGCATGCAGCTGCATCCCAAAGTACATTCTATGGAATTTTTCCCGTCAGTGTTGTATAAGATGTGACATACACTTAACATTTTGCCTTCTTTAACATGGCATCATATTTTTCATAAAGACTAGGTTTTGTGAGAAATAAATAGCTAGCTGTTTCGAACAAGTACACACAAGATAAATCATACTGGTATCAGCATCATAAAACATCATAATATCACAATCAGCATCAAAGCATACAAAACGATTCAAATCAAAAGCTCTTCGGCGATTTTCATCATCTTAAAATAACAGAAGGCAACAGCGTTATATCTTACGTATGAGAACCATTTCCTTACGACATTATCTCTTCTTCTCTCTATCATGCATTGGAAGGCTTTGAAAGAGCTGCATTGCGTGATGCCCCTCGTACCAAAAAAAAAAAAAAAAAAAAAAAAAGGAAAATATGGTTCCATGCTCGAAGTCGAGACAAAAAAAAATTTAAGGAAAAAAAGAAGGAAAGACCCCCAGTGATCTATAACTGTCATGGTAACTGAACGGAGCAAAACAAAGCGTGTATAAATGACATACAAATCACCATCAGCTAAACAGAGGCGCCGCCCTGCGACCCGTAATTAAGGCTTAAAGCTCGCGCGCTCAGACTCCATAAATTCGAGCCACTGGCTACTCTAATACCGCCATCCAGCGGTCGTAAACGATGATTATCTCCCCCAAAACATAAGAGAGAAAGAGAGATTAGCCAAAATATATAAATATATCTCAGACCCACCTTAGCAGGGCGACGGAAGGGTGAAATACCCTTATCCTGAAAAACACATTCTGTCTCAAAACAACTGGAAGGGATCTTGGATGCCTTTGTTTTGACACAGAAGGAATTCCATCCTTTTTAACCCGAAGTTAGTGAGGGATTGCACGGGCCGCGGGATAAGGGAATTCCCCAAGGAGGTCAATGGCAGCGGCGAGCGGCGGAATGGACAGGGATTTGTGTCGAAATGCGCACAAGAAAATACTAGGATTATCTAGTAATGGCAGTGGAATACAAAAGGTGATTTTCCTCTGAAGAAGCTAATGGTGTATCTTCTTTCTTCTTAAACACAAGATACTGGTTTACAACAAAAGCAAGCACATGAAATTGGCTGTAGTTAAATGAAATCTTAATCGGAAAGGCTTATGAAGATTTCCCAGGTGACATTTATGTGTATTTTTAACCAAATTAGATCATTCCTAAAAAAAAAGCAAAAATTCAACGATTCAGAAATAACACCCACAGTCCTACATCTCATTATCAACTTTAATAAATAAACAGACATATCTTTCTCCTCGTCACAAACAAACATTCTATTCTATTTCCTACGATTCTGAAATCGGAAAGTCTTTATACAGACATTTATTTGTTTCCTTACTACTTTTTAGTAAAAAGACAAAAGAGAAATAATCAGCAGAGATAGCCAGACAGTGATAAACAATAAAGGAATCATGCGAAGCGCCGAGCATATTTACTCTAGGAGATATTGAAATATCTGCATGCAAACACAGACTCACACACACACACACACACACACACAAGCACGCGCCTGCGAGCGAGCAAGAGTGCAAACTGCCGCGTGTTTTTTATTCACCCCAATTTATGACATACCTAGATGCCATCCATTAGGCTATGGGTGGGAGACTCCGCTGGGTGATTGTAGCAATATATTCGCTGTCCTCTAGTCAGGAGGCATTTAAGAATTTCTAGTCCCCTGTCTCTATGCACTAAAGGTTAGGAGGAATTATGAAACGCCACATGGCGGGGGCGGGCGGGCGGGCCGCCCGGAGCCTATATGACGCAGGGGAGGAAGAAGGGCAAGGAGGAAAAAGCAGAGGAACCCCTCGAGAGCGACCTATTGGCACTTCGTTATTGGCATCAAAATACGACGGGGGAAAATGAGGGAGGAGATATGGGAATTTCTTTGGCTTGTGCACGCTCGACTAGAGAGAGAGAGAGAGAGAGAGAGAGAGCATAGTATCTCGGTGTTACTCTGAGACAGATGTAGAGTGGAAAGAAGACTAGATTTATAATACTCATACATCTGTAGAAGAATTAGAAATACACAAGCACTTACAGAGAGAGAGAGAGAGAGAGAGAGAGAGAGAGAGAGAGAGCACAGCATCTCAGTGTCCTTTGATTAATAATACACAAGCACGTAACGTAACGAGAGAGAGAGAGAGAGAGAGAGAGAGAGAGAGAGAATGTTGCCCTCTTCACAAGTATTTTAGATATTCTTTAATGTCGTGTTTTGCGCTTTTTTTCCATTCGTGTTGAGACCATACTTATCCATCCTATCTATTTGTTTATATTTCTCTCTGTGTTATCTAGTCGTTTCGTCTAGTTGCTGTCTTTCAATATCACTATGTATTAGTACTGTCATGTCACTCTGTTTTATCGTTTTGCTTTTTTAATTTTGAACATACAATATTAGTGTTCCGAAGCCTTTTTTTTCATTTCTAAATTTTTTCATTCTAATTATCTCTAATTAAATATTAGAATCTCTTCAAGTACATTTCTCAATGATTACACGAGAAAAGGATAATGAACCTTTATTTACATTTAACGCATGCAGTTGAAACTCTATATGCAGCGTTAACATGTATTATATATATATATATATATATATATATATATATATATATATATATATATATATATATATATATATATATATATATATATATATATATATATATATATATATATATATATATATATATCTATATTATTCATTTATTTATATATATGTATGTATATACAGTACATGTGGACTGATATCCTACTGGTTACCAGCTCCTCTCTCTCTCCTAGGTAGATAAGAGAAATTATTGTTCCGTTCCGTACGTCTTGGGATTAAGAAATATAAATATTTCCTTTGGGAATGAGAACATTTAAATATGATAGCTGATTTCATCAAGGTCATATCTGATATCATATCCAGTCACAACTGAACTACTAGCAGCACTTCATTTATGGATATTTCATAACACTTCAGGAGGGCGACACAGTTCATGAAAGAAAATAATCAAAGTAAAATGAAGAAAAATTTTACGAGAGGTATGTTTTGAAAACGTGAATGGGCAGCTCGACAGATAGATGGATTCACACATATTCTGCAAAGACACAGACGTTTACATATACAGAATTTATATATACACATATATACATAATTTATATATACATATTTATAAATAACTGTATACATACATACATATATATATATATATATATATATATATATATATATATATATATATATATATATATATATATATATACACAACACACAGGGGACACATATATATACACAACACAGAGAGAGAGAGAGCATGCAAAGAGAGAGAGAAATAAAGAGAGAGAGAGAGAGAGATTGAGGAGAGAGAATGCTAGAAATACAAAAACTAATTTTAAATAAAAAAATACCTTCGACATACCTTTCAAGACAGCCCCAGCAAAACCAAAGAATAATCAATGAAGAAGGAGAAGAGGAAAAGAAACGGCCCCAAATTAAAGAAATATCCTTAATTCTGTCCAACATAAAAAGAAATTACTGGGAATCTTTCTTAAACGACTCTTTGTTTTTTATTTGTTGTTGTTTTTATGGCTCTCTCTCTCTCTCTCTTCTCTCTCTCTCTCTCTCTCTCTCTCTCTCTCTTTTTGCTACATAAGTGTCCGGCGTTAGAGGGGGGACACATGCCCTGCATAGCTGCCATGGCTGGCTATATTTTCCGTTGTTTCTCTCAACGATGATATTTACCAAGGGAGGAGAGAAACTTTACTGTAGGTCCTAACTGCATGCAAGAGCGTCTGTATATGCGTGTAAATATGTGTGTGTTTATGTGTTTGTGTGTGTGTGTGTGTGTGTGTGTGAGTGGTAATTATCCGGAATGATTGAGAAGAGAATGCTATTAATACTAAACTAAGAACAACTGACATTTTAATTCGAGATTTAATATGTGTGTGTGTGTGTGTGTGTGTGTGTGTGTGTGTGTGTGTGTGTGTGTGTGTGTGTGTGTGTTTTAAGATATAACTTTTTTAAACTCTCAAATCTAGATACGTGGAAATCCTTTCAAGATGCAGCTGACAAAACCAGAAACTTGTTAATAATCAATGGAACCTAACACTTACTTGGAAAGCGGATTGCATTTAGTTATAATTCTTTCTACTCCTACAAAGGTAAAGAAAAAGAGCAAAAACTATTGAAAAATGACTGTAGAAAGGCCTTTGTGCAGAACACTTGACAATTACTCTCTAACGTTAACAAGAATAGACAATGATAAACAAACAAAAAAGAAAATTTTGACCCTCGACATATTTGAAGACAGAACTTTGGCACATAAGCAAAAATTATTTTAACCGTTCCCTGCTTACTAAATTTTCACCCCTCTCAATGATGCAAAAAATATGTATAACCTTTCACGAATAGATACAGCCTCAGAAAGCACCCTGTTCAAGCTTCATAATTCAAACATGTTCTAAATTGGCAAAATTTTGAGTTAAGGAAAAAGATCGCTTCAAGTCTAGGTGGCCATCGCGTATTTTAGACAGGCCTACATTAAAACTCATTTCTGGGTATTCATAAACTTTCATGTTTTTTATCCGAGTGGGGGAAGGCGTTGGGGGGGGGGCGCAGAAAGTGGTCTCCCTAAATAAATCCAGAGGGTACATCGGGTCTCTGGGATTTAAGTAAATTTACCTCAGTATAATTCAAGTTTTGCACAATGAAAACACGTCTTTCATTTATATACCCCGAGATACCGAGATAAATTGGATGAGAGAGAGAGAGAGAGAGAGAGAGAGAGAGAGAGAGAAAGTTAAATCATCCTCAGTATGATTCAATATTTTGGTGGGACACTGGTAGAGTAAAACGTAAAACAAAAGTTCTCAACGTGAGGAACGTCACGATAAACTACAGGACTCTTGTAGTTCATTTGTCAGTTTGCTGGCTGGGAAGGTTTGGGATTAGAGCTGTAGATTTTTTAGAGTGTCTGATTCGACCAAACACCACAAATCCTTTTGTAGTCTGAGGTATTCGTGTGACGCTGGTGGTCACCAATGACCATTCGGTTACAGGATTATTTGCACGATTATGTTAGTCTGGTTAACAGAATGAATTTGATGAGTTTTGGGCGAGTGTTAATTATTCCCTTTAAGTTTGTGTACGAGTTTGTATGTGTGGGTTTTTTGTGCTTGTTAACATTGCTACCGCTGCTAAATTACTCTGTAATCTCGTTAAACCCACCAAGTAACGAATATCACGTAATTAAAAGCTCGCCAGAATATCAAGCAATACGAGACAATAAAATTCTCTGTTTTCTTACTGAAATGAAAATCAGACAAATCTTCGTGTCATAAAAGATTAAGCTGTGAATAAAAAAAAAACTTAATTAGTTCCTGAAGAACTTTTTTTCAGATCCATCAACAATCCACCTGTTATCTTCAAGAGAGCAACTTTGATATCAACGACGGCACTTTTTTCCGTTACCCAATTAAGAACTGACTTTTATTGTGACTTTTAAAGCTTTCAGGTAACATCTGTTCCGTGGGTCACTCCACAGGCAAATCACAATTCACTTTTCTCTAAATCACAGTGGTATGATTAAGGAGAACAGGAAGGGACTGCTGTTGTTCATCAAACAAATCAGATCTTAGGCAAACACCTCTCTCTCTCTCTCTCTCTCCGGCGTTACCATAGCCTCTTACCTTGCTTCTGCACAGCACCTAGCAAACATATACTTAAACGTTACCAGGAAACTGCGGGGGGGGGTGTTCATAAGGGTCTGTATACCAGCAGATATGATGGAATTACCTTGACATAATTCTCGCCTTACGTTCCAGGCAATTCTGGCATCCTGTTCTCCTGTCATATGTCAGCAGCTGCGCAGGATCTTTCTCATCTAGACAAGCTCACTTAAAGCGATGCTTCATTTTTCCCTCATAATGGTAATTATGACTTAGATCATCTCGTTAAGCCAGGTTCCAACAATCTTTAATTCAACAATTTCTTCTATAGCACCTATTTTATTGTCTGTGCCACAAAAGCTTGTTAGTGCGTTCTACATCCTGTTGGTGTTTACGTTGTCACACTGCCCACTATCAGAAGTCTTTCACTCCTTTTATTGCAAAATTGCAGTATGATCTTCCACCAGGTAACTTTGATGCTGATGCCCGTATATTTAAAAGGACTATAATACTACTCTAAAGGCTCGTGCACGATTGCATGCCAATGTTTACGGTGTTAATTTTCCTTTGTTTAATTGCTATTCTTGTCTCTCTGTTTTGTTTTTTCAATTATGGGCATTATATTTAGAGGAGGCTTGCTAGCAAGTCAATAGCCATTTGTGCTTGATTTATTTGAATTTTTGCCCAGTTTGTGCATATACATGCACACGTGGGCATGCACACACACTTCGGGATATCTACATATATACATACACACATACATACATAAATATATATACATGTATATATATGTATATATATATATATATATATATATATATATATATATATATATGTATATGTATATTATTATAATGTTTATAATATATAAAACCATTCTACAAATATGATGTGTGTCTCTGTGAAATTTTTTATGTTTTGCTTGCAGATTCGTCATTTGTTGTGAAATATGATGATATGATTTTATATTGTGCAAGCATTGTGAAAATGTGTTTTACTATTTTCTGTTGAAGAAGGTAAGATTCTTACTTGATATGTTTTGTGCTGTTATTGTGATAGAGAATTATTATTTTGATAAGAGGTGGATAATATCTCTTTTAGTGAATTCTAATGTGTCTTGCTGCTAACTATATTTTACTAAGTGTATATCGTTGTGACTTGGCAGTGTTGTCTTTGAGAAAGTCTTAGAAAGACGTGAGTTTAGACTTTTTTTTTTTTTATAAAAGTGAAGGTAATCTTTTGAAACACTGATATAACCTTTAAACATATTTTTGTCTTAGTGAAATTGCTGTTGGTATATTTCCATTTTTGCATATTTCATTCTTGTATGTCTGTGTTATCATATTACTCTAATTTTATAATTAGTGTTTTCCATAGTTTTGTGTTGGTGATTACTTAGCATTTTGTCAGTGCATACTAATTATTGAGATTTCAGTGAATATCTGTATTGACTCCCATTTATTAATGTTTTAGTGAACACTTGTGTTGAGTTTGGTTAATCAGGTGCATATCTAAAACTTGAGTGAGAGTTAATGGTTTGAATTTTACTTAACCAAATTGCTTTCTTGATAAATTAAAGTTTTGTGAATTAATCTTGATTAAGAAATACTTAAATCTTACACTGTTGTTAAGTAATAGCAAATCTTTTTGAGAATGTGAACTCTGCTATAACTTTTGAACTTAGAAATAAATTTGTCTGTTTAAAGTTTTAAAAGCACAGTGTTTCATTTTGACCACCAGTGATTAGAGAAATTAATGAATGTGTACAAGGTAAGTGATATAGCTGTCTAGTTCTCCTTTATCAAAGTGAAATAGAACCAGGAAACAATTATAGTGTTTGTTGAAGTGATGCCCATTTTCCACTAGTCTGTTTATAAACTTATTAGTTGTTACCTCATCCATAACATAAAGTTACATTGATTTTCAAGTGATAAGCAAGTTTTATGGGATCACTGTACCTTTAGAATATTCAGTCTTAAAATTTTTGTTATGAGGTTTCAAGTGTCTGGCTGAGGTGAGGTAACTTTTTGGTGTTATTATTTGTGTAATAATCAGGTACTTGATCACTTCGTGACAAAATATTTGGTGCCCAGACCCGGGAGAAAACGGGATTAAATGGGACAGAATGGGATTGCACCCAGGATCGAACCTTGATAAAATATTTGATGGCCAGACCTGGGAGAAATAAAAAAATATTTGGTGCCCATCGTCCGGGAAAAACTAAACAGAATATCACTCTGGTTTATGGTTTATACTGGTGGTGTTAGGAATATATTTTGGTAGGAGAGTGACCATATAATTGTTTTGAAGTGTACTGTAAACCCTTTTGTTGAGTAAACTAGAGAAAATGGCTCTGTTTGAAGTTCAGGGATTTTTGGGTGCACCAACCATCAGAAAGTTATCTGAATCTCACCTCACTAAGGCACAGTGGACTCTCTTAGCAGTGACATGTGGGCGTAATGTTACTATTGATATGATTGAGGCACAAGTCAAGTGTGTTGCAATCCAAGCATTAATAAGCTCTGGTAAAGTAGATGGAGAGTTAAAGGAGGCATATGAATTGTTGAATGCTGCTGAGGTAGAATTTACAAATATGCTAAGGCAAGAGAATGAGAACGGTGATGTAGAGGCAGAACTTAGATGTTTAGAAACAGAAAGAAACTGGGGTAGACTGAAGGTTCTAGAATCAGAAGAAAAGTTACTTAGGCTGCAGATGCAGGCTGATAAAGAAAAAGAAAACAGAGAAAGAGCAAGGAGGCAAGAAGAAGAAGAAAGAGAAAGAGCAAAACATGAAAGGGAGTTGGAGTGAATCAGAGCTCGATCCATACTACCTGTAAACCCATATAATTATACCCAAGGTAATGCATACCCTGTGTTTGATGTAGTAAGAGTACAGAAGTTAATTCCAAAGTTTACAGAAGAAGCTCCAGATGAGTTTTTTGATCACTTTGAAAAAGTGGCTTCAGGTATGGGATGGCCAGAGGATAAATGGTCAGTCTTTTTACAGAGTGTTCTCATTGGTAAAGGAAGAAGTGCCTATTTAGCCTTATCAGCTGATCAGTGTAAAGAGTGCAAGGTACTCAAACACAATGTGCTACAAGTTTACCAGATGACCCCTGAATATTGCAATGAAAGATTCAGATCTTTGAAGAAGGATGACAAGATGACTTTCTTGGATTATGGCTATAATGTAAGGAGATGTTTTAGACGATGGTTGGAGGAGGCTAAAGTTAAGTCTATGGACGAACTTGAAGATTAGAGTCTTAGAGCAATATCTAGAGGAATTCCTGAACATATAAGGCTTACTTGAGAGAGAGAGAGGTGAAGAAACTTGATAAAGCTGCTACTCTGAGTGAGGACTATAACATAATATCCAGCGAAAAGAATTATAATGTCAAGTACCAGAACCAACAATTCACAGGTTATAGGTCTCAGTCAAGTTTTAAGAACAGTGATGTGAGAAACCCTTCTAATAACTATACCAGTACAAAGCCAGGATATGCCCCACAGCAGTGGAATGTTAAACCCTCACCTTCTAGTCTGTTCTCAAGACAGATGCAGAAAGCTAATGTTGTTTGCTACAAGTGTGGAAGAGTAGGACATTATAGTAGAGATTGCTTCAAGGTACACCAGCAGGCTAAGCCAGTTGGACAGGTGATAAGGGGTAACCAGGTAAAGCCAACTACGAAGAACAGTGTGGGAATAAATGAAACAAGACAAGCAGAGTGCTTAGCAACCAGCAGAAATGCAACTTCCAATAGTGAGTGGCTGAACAGTGAGAAGGCTTTTAAGCCATATATTTATGAAGGTACGCTGACAACTCCCTCTTTGGGTGTACAGGTACCAGTGAAGATAATACGTGATACAGGAAGTAACCATAGTGTGGTAGTTCATGGTGCTCACCCACAGTTGGAGAAGAATCTCACCGGAGATTCAGTTATTTTAAAGGGTATAGGAGGAGAGGAAGTAACTCCTATATGCCGCTTGCATTTGTCATGTGAGTTAGTAGAAGGAAACATTGATTTTGTCGTAAAGGACTCACTAGCTGTTGAAGGTGTGCATGCTTTACTGGGTAATGAAGTTGGTGGTGTTCCCTTCGTTCCTTGTCCTATAGTGACAGACAAACAATTAAGGATTAGTCCTACGGTAGATTTAGAGACGAAAAACCCCCACCTGTTTCCAAGTTGTGTAACTACCAGGAGTATGAGGAGAACTGAGCATAGAAGTGAAGAAACTGAAGATTTACCTGCACCAGAAGGATCACGTGAAGGGTCTTTGAGCTTCGAGGAGCTATTCCAGGAAAGTGAAGTTTCCCCAAGTATTAGTAATGAAGAGATTTCTGATGAAGAAGAAGATCCTGTTGTTATTAAAGAGACTCCGAGTAGTCAAAGTGTTACTGAAGACAGTAGTGAAACTACAGACTACAGAAGCAGAGTTAGCAGATATTGAGAGTTCAGCCCTCGAAGTTGGTCAAGTGAATAGAGAGAAGTTAGTGGAACTGCAGAAGAGGGATACAACGTTGGCTGATCTGTTCTTCAGAGTTGATCAAGAAGAGATGCAACAAACTTCTACCTGTTATTACCTAAAGGAAGGATTGCTAATGAGGAAGCATTGACCTGCAGACATACCAGGAAATGCTGAATGGGGTGAATATCATCAAATTTTGATTCCATATCCATTGAGGAAGCAAGCTGTAGCAGTAGTGCACGAGTCTGGACATATGGGACTCAGGAAGACTGTTGAGAAGTTTATGAAGTATTTTTTTGGGCCTGGACTTCACAAGGATGTCAGCAGATTTTGCAGGGAGTGTCACACATGCCAGATAGCTGGAAAACCAAATGAAACTATTTAAAAGGCTCCCCGACAACTGATAGATGTTAGAGGAGAACCCTTTAGCAAGGTGATAATAGATGTGGTTGGTCAGCTTCCGAAAACGAAGAACGGACACGAATATTTGTTGACATTAATGTGTCCAGTAACAAGATATCCTGAGGCGATTCCTGTAAGAAGTATAAGTACAAAGGTAATTGCTGAGAAGTTGGTGGAATTTTTCTCCAAGTCTGGGATTCCAGAAATTGTACAAAGTGATAGAGGAACGAACTTTACCTCAAAATTATCCCAGGATGTGATGAACTTGCTAGGAGTGAAACAACAGTTATCGACCACCTATAACCCAGAGACTCAAGGGCCTTGGAAGGTTCCTGCCAGACTTTAAAAGTATGTTAACCAAGTACTGTAATGAGTCGGAAAAGAATGGGATGTTGGTTTTACCTTTAATTTTATTTGAGGTTAGAAATGCTTATCAAGAAAGTATGGGATGTTCACCAAATGAAATTATTTTTGGTCGAGACGTGAGAGGTCCGTTGAAAATTCTTGCAGAGAACTGGGAAGAAAATCAAGAGGAAGTCCAAGGAGAATATGTGAAGAACTTGAGGAAAAACTTAAAAGAAATTAGAAAATTATCTTTAGAAAATTTGAAGACAAGCCAAAAAAAATGAAAAGAAAGTATGATGCTAAGACTAAGCTAAGAAATTTTAATGTTGGACAGCAAGTTCTAGTGTTTTACCAGTGAGTTTCCCCCTACAAATAAATTTCAAAGGTCCTTATAGGATAACAGAAAAGATAAGTGATTGAACTTATGTGATTGAAACACCAGGAGAAAGGAAATGACAGAGAGGAAGATACATGTAAAATCTTTGAAACCCTACTTCTCAGAGACTAGAACTGAGGTTATGTCTATAACCCCAAACAACTTCATCTACAGAGGATGATGATGGCTACGAGTTGGGAGCTGAAAACAAGATGAACAATTTCTCAATATTAGAAAATTTGGAAAACAAACTAAAACATCTAAGTGTTGAACAAAGCAAAGAATTAACTGAGATGATTCAAAGTTTCCCTGAGATTTTTACAGACACTCCTAAGTGTACCGACTTGACAAAGCATGAGATAAAGATCAGAGAAGATGCTAAACCACTCAAGCAAAGAGCTTACCGTATCACCCTTTCATCGAGATGTTTTGAAAAAGGAAGTTGAATATTTGTTGCATGCGGTTGGCAGAGCCCAGTTCAGAATCATTACAGTTCTCCTTGTGTGTTAGTGAAGAAACCAGATGGCTCATTTAGGATGTGTACTGATTATAGGAAACTGAATTCCATCAGTGTAGCTGATAATTATTCCTTACCGCTTATTGATCAATTACTTGATAATATTTGTCAAGCCAAGTTTGTTTCTAAAGTGGTGAAAGAGTTACAAAGGTTTGCGAGTATGCCTAGAGTTTATTGCCTATTCTGTTCAAGTTTTTCAGCCATAATAATTCCCGATTGATTGTATAATCTTGTCGTGTAAAGAGAGAGAATGTTTTTGGAGTGAGCAGTGTAATTGTAGATTATTTATCCCATTCCGAATCGTTGGATTCAAATCCGGGATAATTAATCTTCTGGGGGGAGGAATATTACAATGTGTTATAATATATAAAACCAGTCTACAAATATGATATGTGTCTCTGTGAAATTTTTTATGTTTTGCTTGCAGATTTGTCATTTGTTGTGAGATACGATGATATGATTTTAAAATGTCTTTTTCTTACAGATAAATTGTATATCATGTGATTCTGAAAAATGTTTTGATACCTTTTTTTCCATCTGTTTAATATAGTGTGCAGTATAATAAAATGAATACTGAGTGTTGTGGAATCGAATTCTTAATGTGCTGTAGGGAGAGGGAGATATTTTTTTAACCATTATCAGATCGCTACATCCTGTATTGACACAGCTGTTTGGGGTGAAGGAAGAAAGGCAAGGACCACTTGGCTTATCTTTGACGAGTTGACGGGCCTCAGCCAAAATGCTTTATTATATGTTTATCATGTGTGTCTGTGCCATGGTTATTAGCTTTGTCTATCTCTGTTATGTTTCCATAATCTGGGTGGAATAGAATGAGGAATTGAGAGAGATGAAGTTGACACGTTGACAGCTGACCCAGGATTTGGTCCAAAATACTTCTTTGTATGTGCTCAGGTGTTTTGAGTGATAGGGAAATGTCAATCATAAAGATAAGGTGCTTGAAGCACCAGGCCTGTATGTATACTGTACATGTATTCCCTGTATATATGGTGTATGTATACTTTATGTATCATGTATTCTGAGAGGGCTTGAAGATAAAAGAGGAGCACTGAATGAAAAACAGTTAGTTAGACAAAGGGGTTGCGGGCATAAGGTTCTCTCTCTCTCTCTCTCTCTCTCTCTCTCTCTCTCAATTACCATTCATGTATAAGGGTGTTATACGGGTTGCTCTCCTATATGTATAAGTTTTGATAAATTCATCCACAAAGTGTATACATTTTGTAAGAGTGATCTATGGTATTTATACTGTGCAAGCATTGTGAAAATGTGTTTTACTATTTTCTGTTGAAGAAGGTAAGATTCTTACTTGATATGTTTTGTGCTCTTATTGTGATAGAGAATTATTATTTTGATAAGAGGTGGATAATATCTCTTTTAGTGAATTCTAATGTGTCTTGCTGCTAACTTTATTTTACTAAGTGTATATCATTGTGACTTAGCAGTGTTGTCTTTGAGAAAGTCTTAGACTTGAGTTTAGCCTTTTTTTTTTTTATAAAAGTGAAGGTAATCTTTTGAAAGACTGATATAATCTTTAAACATATTTTTGTCTTACTGAAATTACTGTTGGTATATTTCCATTTTTGCATATTTCATTCTTATATGTCTGTGTTATCATATTACTCTAATTTTATAATTAGTGTTTTCAAAAGTTTTGTATTGGTGATTACTTAGCATTTTGTCAGTGCATACTAATTATTGAGATTTCAGTGAATACCTGTATTGACTCCCATTTATTAATGTTTTAGTGAACACTTGTGTTGAGTTTAGTTAATCAGGTGCATATCTAAAACTTGAGTGAGAGTTAATGGTTTGAATTTTACTTAGCCAAATTGCTTTCTTGGTAAATTAAAGTTTTGTGAATTAATCTTGGTTAAGAAATACTTAAATCTTACACTGTTGTCAAGTAATAGCAAATCTTTTTGAGAATGTGAACTCTGCTATAACTTTTGAACTTAGAAATAAATTTGTTTAAGGTTTTAAAAGCACAGTGTTTCATTTTGACCACCAGTGATTAGAGAAATCAATGAATGTGTACAAGGTAAGTGATATAGCTGTCTAGTTCTCCTTTATCAAAGTGAAATAGAACCAGGGAAACAATTATAGTGTTTGTTGAAGTGATGCCCATTTTCCACTAGTCCGTTTATAGCTTATTAGTTGTTACCTCATCCATAACTTGATAAAGTTACATTGATTTTTCCAACTGATATGCAAGTTTTGTGGGATCACTGTATCTTTAGAGTATTCAGTCTTAATATTTTTGTTATGAGGTTTCAAGTGTTTGGTTGAAGTGAGGTTACTTTTGGTGTTATTATTTGTGTAATAACCAGGTACTGATCACTTCATGACTATATATATATATATATATATATATATATATATATATACATATATATATATATATATATATATATATATATATATATATACATATATATATACATATATATATATATATATATATATATATATATATATATATATATATATTATATATATATACATTGTCATAAACTGGGCCTCGGTGCAGATGGAAATTGGAATAATTTATTATTATAGACTGCCTTCGTACCAAGGGGGTCCAAGATTATGAACAAAAGGAAAAGTACTGGAAACTCACCTTAGAATCTTCCTGGATTTACGTAAATAATGAAGGTCACCATTTGGAATTAGAATTCTTTTACAATCAAAAGGGGTTTATTTGCAGAGAATGGGCAAATATGCGAGACCACAAATGTAACAATTTACAGACACACAATGTAAATATGAGGGGTCTTCTGATACAACAATCCCCGTTAAAACAAGTGACTCTGGTATGCTAAAATGCATCAATTCACAGACAGTAATACATTGGAAGGGGGTGAATTCCAGGATAATGGCAATTAGTTAATCATGATGATTTCTGTGTGGGCAACGGATTCTTGCGATCAGGCTGTGACCAGGAATGGTTGCGAACTTTGGATGGCAGTCATTAATGGGTCCTGGCATAGATGTGCAACTGGGCAGGGTATGGTGCCTCCTGGAAGAAAATTCGATGAAGTACAAACACAGTGGAGGGCGGACGAAGGAAACCTCCCTTGCTACTAAACAAAGCCCTATGAGCAATCTTACCTTCTAAATCTTAGTTAGCCCAATTTAACACTTTAGTGGGAGGACTTAATTGAAGGTTATGAGAATACTGAACAAATGCGCTTTAAAGGATGAATGGGGATGGTGCGACGTACACAAAGGGAACGTCTGAGTGGAAAGGAAAATGTGAATGTCTTGGAGATGCACTAAGAAAGGATTAAATAGGCGGGAAAGGGGAACAGGGGGTATTGGCGCAGACTAACTCTCAGACTTTACCTTAGACATATACGAGCTCGGATATATAGTCAGCTGCCGTCTGGTGTCGTCTGCCCAGATCCCAGGGAACAGGGGAGAAAACGTGTGCTTCTCAGCCCGGCCGGTTCGTCTCTGCCTTCCCTGTTTCAAAGCAGGCGCAGCTGCAGTGTTTGAGCATCTAAGTGAAAGAAAATCTGCCTTGATCAGGAATTCGAGGAAAATGGTCTTATGGATTAAAGGTTAAAAGCAGATTCTAGCCTCCTTTGGCGGATTAGCCCTAACACCTATAACCTCTCTGAATGACCTTCAAAAAACACTACCCCAGAGGAAATCTAGGTGTGTGCTGGTAGCAGGGGTTGAAGGAGGGGTTCTATTGTGTGAAGTAGGCCCAGGCATTTCCTGAAGTCTACGTTGGAATGCGTCTGGGTTCAATATAAAGTGGAAAACATCTTGGTTCCGCCATATTGGCTTGATTATAAGTTAACTGAGAGGGATTTTCATTAGAAATTAACTAGATGACGATTAACTAGGAGGGAGGAATGTAAATCTTTGACAATATATATATACTAAACTGCAAATTATTATCAAAACACCTAGCGGGCCAGGTATCTGGAGTATTCTTCTTGACTATGTCATCTCGGAAACAATCAACAGCTAATCTCTCTCTCTCTGAATCCTAGGTAAAGTTGTGCCCTTGACGGGCGTTGGTTGCTACTGTTGGTTTGTATCTAGGCTATGTTTTCGGCAATATTTCACCAGAGGATGCGTGCTCATTACTCTTCGTGACTTTACCAGGGAGTTTAAAACACCCTAAGAAAATACAAGTCGGTGAAGACCCGGAATGAAGGGAATAAGTTGCTTGAACTTAAATCGTCTACTGTGTATTTCTGTAATGTGTCTGGCGACGCAGACTCATGCAAGTGGACGCATAACCGGCGTAGATATGAGTTTGAAGGAACTGGAGTTCCCGGCAGATCTCATAAAATCTTGACAGACAAACTTCAACTGGTCCTTCTCTCTGCGAGGAGGCGCTGAGCTTTTCTGTAATGTGTTTAAAGATGTCAACTCGTGTACATGGTAATATAACCGGCGAAGATATGAGTTTGAAGGAACTGGAGTTCCCGACAAATCTCATATAATCTTAATAGGCACAAACATCAAGTGGTCACTCTCTCTGCAAGGCGCTGGGCTTTTTTGTAATGTGTTTAAAAATGTCAACTCGTGTACTTGGTAATATAAACGGCGTAGATATGAGTTTGAAGGAACTGGAGTTCCCGACAGATGTCACAGAACCTTGTTAGACGAAAACATCAACAGGTCCTTCTCTCTGCGAGGAGGCGCTGGGCTTTTCTGTAATGTGTTTAAAGATGTAACCTCGTGTAGTTGGTATTATAACCACCGTAGATATGAGTTTAAAGGAAATGGAATTCCCGACAACAAAATCTTGATAGACGAACATCAACTGCTCACTCTCTAAGAGGCAATGTGCTTTTTCTCATCATCAGGAATAGCATTAGATTATAAAGAATACTAAAAGTATTTTCCACTGAGGCTTTAATCAATCCTCTCAGGTAGAGCTGTTGGTTTGTAGCTCATTTCCGTGCCACGTCGAAGGCGACTTTCCTCTCTCGTACTCGCTAGAAAGAACGATGTCTTTTCCCCGCAAATATAATTACCCAATTATGTTAGCCGTGTAAAAAATATTGCTGCGCACGAATTCGGTCGAACTGTAATCACATATTCAATTATTCCGCGAAAAATGGCTTGCAATTTTCGATCCCCGTTTATCAAATGATTTATTTCCTGGTAAAACTGCGAAATTCTTCTTCTTATTTTTTTAAAATTGGTCTTTTTAAGAGGTAAAATACTACATACGATTACAGAATACCAATAATTATCAGAAAAAAAGAAATAATATATGAATGAAGTCTTTTAATCAAATTTGCAAGAAAAAAAGTAAAGATATCCTAGATGATATACATAAAAGGTAATCTATCGAATTCAAACTAGTCATTCGAAAATAAAAATATATTTCATCATCATCATCATCATCACTGACTACATGTGAATTTGCTGGAAAGGGCCCTTCACAGAAATTCAACATCTGCCTTCCTGTTTTTCTTACAGATCTCATTCACCTCAGCCTCGCCCTTCTCATAGTTCTCCATACAAGTAGGTGCAGGTCTTTTAGCTCTTCACGGTGCCCACAGGGCCAATGACACTACTAAATACTAGAGGTCCTAGCCATCTCCATCTCCTGTTCATCATTATGTCAACTATATATTGAACTTCAGTTTTTTCCCTTAGGGTATCATACGAACTAAATTAGTGAGGTGATAATACGCTTTTAAAAATAATACATAAAACTGCAAAATGAGGATTAACAAAATATAAATCTACTATCAACTCAGAACTCTCTCTTTCTCTCTCTCTAATATCTCAAACATAACCGTGAAAAGAACAAACAAAACAATATTCAATGACAATCACCGACACTCAATGACAGAGTGACTTAATTGGATCAAACAATCAGTTCTCCATTGACCCCCGGTGTCCCCCAAAAGATTTCCACTGGTAAAAATGTATTCAGGAACGGTTCGATGAGGCTTAATCCCATTGTTTAATGGATCAAATTTGTCTGGAATATTAGTTTCATGTCAGGTCCGACTTCGTTTATTTTTCTTTTTCAGGGCGCTATTTGCACTATGAAAACAAACGAGGATATGGCCGTTTTTGTTGGCAAGGGATTTGATAGGTCATGTCATCAGAGGACTGAAGTGAGTGCAAAGTGGCCTTGTTGTTCCCCAACACCCGCCTCCAGCAATTTGACTTGACTGAATCGATTTCATACAATGACTGGTATTCAAAAAATCGCTTTTTTAAGGTTGATGCTGAGCATTTCCTCTCGTTGAATAAATGCCATACAAATTAAAATTAGATGGAAAACTGGTAAAACCTTTAATATCTGATTGAACTAAATGAAAGCCATTCCTCAGATGGAGATAGTGGTAAAGACAGACACTTTGAAGAGAGAAGGGTGAGAAGTTTTAGAGACAACATTACAGGCAGAATGACCCATATTTTTATAAAAAAAATAAAAAATCAGAAATAAATTATGAAACTGTAGCTTTTTGCAGATTCGCCTGCTGAACTTATGATTTTCAATACCAATTTCGGCCAAGGACAAGCACAGGACCTACTGAGGCCATTCTGCGCTGAAGTTAAACTACCTCAGATGGCACTTAAAGTCGTAAAAACCCTAAAGGAGAGGGTTGAGGAAGTCATATGGAAGAAAGAAGAGAATATAGAAAGGAGGTGGGGCATGGATCTCCCTGCAATGTAAATCCAAGACCCAGTGAAGACCTCGGCAAGGAGTTCTCAATCCAATGGTAGATTTTTTTTTCAGGACCTGTAAACAAAGTATTTTAAAATGTTCAAAATCCCAAATCTCTGTCAAATCCCATCTCCATAACATTTTCCAGACTCCCGACAGGTAGTCAAAGCAAAGACCACCTCTTTGGAAAAGCCTTTTCCTCTGGCTCCCTTTTGTCAGAAAAAATTCAGACACTCTTCGTGTTAAGATTTCCAAAACTAAGAGAAATCAGATGGGAGACCCTCGTACTTTGAGACTTGCCTTATTGCCATTCAAACTCACCTGAATGGTTTTTCAAAATTACCTTTCCGTTTTCGCGTTTTAGAACTCTTACTGACACCCTATTCGCTGTGACACTCCAAAATAGGACAAATTCTCGTTCTGTGACTCGGTTAAGAAGAAGAATGAAGGTCCAAGAATCCTTTTTATTGAGACTAATCTTTGGGTTTTGGTAAAAGGAAGTCTTCGTAGACGATTCCAGACTCTGGGTGTGAATCTATAAGTAATTATAGACAGAAATTTGTAGCTGAAGATTAACTCTGCCCAATTATTAAGGGAACTCTTATTATTTACAGTTCTATTTCCTGGAGATTGGACAAGGCAAATAAAACCTGGCCTCTTAAAAATCTGCAATTCATAATGATTAAAATATGTAAATATTCAGCTTGTTAATCGTAAAATGAAATTGGTCAGAAAATCTTTATTTCAGAAGATCCAGCAAAAGATTGGATATGAAGGCATCTGAGTTTCTTCACATTGCAATGCGTGTCCTTCAGTGACTGCTGGGGGTCTGATGAAGTTGAAGATGGCTGCCACTGAAAAAATAGAATAGATAATGCAACATTTGATAGGCATGTTTTATATCAATCCATATGTTTTTTTGTGGCTGGTAAAATCAGTGAAACCACTTTTGAACTATGATCAGATGCATTTCTAATATGATATCATATGAAATTAAGCATATGCAGTAAAAAATCCCAAATTAATCTTAAGGAAAAAAAATGGGTATTTTACACAAATATCGTTCTTTATAGAATAAGGTTACATATCTTATAGCAATACAATTTTAAAGCATAATTAGTATCAAAATATATACCTGGTTTTAGCTTCTAGACAAAAAATAAATATTTTTTTTTTTTATAATCAGAAAAATTCTGATCACAAAAGATTAGAATCATAGTTAGAACATTTATAAAGATAAAATATCATGAGAGCAGACCTTTCTCCTCTTGGAGGCCTATTGTAAAATAAATGAAACTGTACACCATATATCACATAAAATAAAGCGTATGTAGAAGATAAAATAAAAAATATCTGACCAAAAAACAGGCTCATTGCTAGCAACATTCTATTAGCAGGATATATAAATGCATAACAATACAAATTTTACAGCATAATTGTTATATATCTAGAAGAACTGAATAAATACTCCATTTTTCTTCAAACATAAATATAGATTTTTCTTTATCAGTAAAATCTAGCTACAGACTAGAGCTATAAATGAAAAACTTATAAAGCTAAGATATCACAAAAATAGACCCAATTCTGCTTGTAGGCCTTTTGTAAAAAAAAAAAAAAATTTATATATATGAGACTATTTTCCACATATCACATAAGATTTAGCATAGCACACATTATGGTATAAATAATACAAAAAAACCTAGACGTATTGCAAAAACATTCAGTGTATAGCAAGGACATTAAATCAATACAAATACAAAGCACACTTATCAAAATACCTTTTGTTTTGCTTCTAGTTCAACCGAGAAAATACATATTTTCTGAAACATATCATATTTTCTTTTTTTATCAATAAACTAGCATCATTGAGAAGTTGAAGAAGGCAGAGATATTACAAAAAATGGAACTAAATATGTTTGCATGCCTTTGGTAAAAATTAACAAGATGATTATCATGGTGAAAAGCTTGTAAAATTCAATCAATGATACTTAGATATGAAAGATTTGAGATATACAAAAAAAAAAATCACTCTTTCCAAGAGAAGATCTTCATAAAACAGATCAAACTATACAGTTGCAGCTACACAGGTCTGTACATTTCCATTTTGCCTTCTTACAAGCACAACGTGTGCCACATCCACTTTTACTCTTGCAACCACATTTAATCAGCTCACTGCATGCTTTGGATGCTATAGGTCTTGTGATCCAGTTTGGTGTCCATGCCTGTGATTCTCTGTTGAAAGTCCACCCCCAGCCTTCAGCAGATGGGAGATTCTGTTCCCATTTGTCACAGGTTGACCATATTCCTCTTGATAGATGACCCTTCAAGTGTGCTGACAGAGCATCTTGAGTAGGAGGAATATTTTCCATAGTTTTTTCTTTCTGACAATACAATATTTTTCTTGCTTCGTCTACCCATTCAACATCACTGCTCTTGTCATAGAGGACAACTGTATAACGCTCTAGAAGTTTGAAGTGATAACTTTCCTTGTCAAGATCTGTAAAAGGGTTTTGTGCCACGAACATAAATGCCTTAGTTACATCAGGATAATGGTACCATGCTGTCCATGCCGTAGTTTTACCTCTTCCATAGAAGGATGAAGTTGTATCACATCCTGTAAAAACAGTGAAATACTGGAAGGGATATACATCTTTCTTCGCCTAAAGAGGCACAAATTGTGTTGATATGATGGTAGGTAAAGTTTCTCCTGTGCCAAAACCAACCCAGATATTCAAATCAGGTCTTATTGACATTAGATGATGAAATTTTCCAATCAAAATGACAAGGACATCACTATCCACAGTCCTGATCAAACAATTCTTGTGACCTTCTTTCATTGCATCCTGAATATGAACTAGCAGCCTTGTATCTGCTTCCTCGTGGTCGCATCTTGGGATTACATGACTTTTGTACCAACAATTATGGCATCTTGTCCTGAAGTTATGACAACTTCTTTTTCGTCAGGAACTGTCATTTTAGCAACCTTATGAGATAAGAGAGCAAGAGTTCTTGCTTGTTGTTGGAGTCTTTGAGAAGTCTTGCCAGTTTAATGGTATTTTGTTCCCTTTCTTCAACTTTTCTTCTGATCCCCTGGCCTCGCTTTTCTCTGGTGGACTCTTTTTAGACTATTTGTGATATAAGTGTCCCAAACAATGTCAATTCGCTGGCATGTTTCTAGCTGTTTCAAGATGTAAGGAACGAAGATGCATTCAGCATACTCACCGGGGAAAAGGTGGCAACACTTGCAGTAGGTAGCATATGCACGATAGCAGCTCCATCAAGAAACTTTGCATCAAAATTATCTGGTGCATTAGCCTTATCCTCACTCTTGATTATGTTTTGGATGTCAGACTTTTTTCCAAACCGCAGTTTTCCACCATTAGACAAAGAAGGTGGAAAAGGGTGATTCTCATGTTGAAAGAATGCATCCATGTCACTGTCTCTATGTTGCATGACAATATACAATCGAGAGAAGAGAGAAACGTCATTCTTCAGGAGATCCATTCCCGCGACTTTCTGCTTTTGCAATTTCGGCCTGGGGCATCTGAAGAGAGCTAGTTTGTTCTTTTTGATCGGGGTGTGAATTGATTTTTTACAGTCTGTGACAACATCTTTGTAGTACTGGTTATATTGCTCAGTTCCTAATGTTGTTATTGTTCTTACCGTAGTTATCACAGAATCATCCATGACATTTCTTGTATCTAAGACCAGCAACTCATTACCACTATCATTACCAGAATAGAAATTATATATTTAAGTTCCTTTTAACATATTCAATGAAAGTTATTTTAAGATCAGGATATGAGAGAGGAGTCAGAGCCGGAGTCGTAAATTTAAAATTTGCATGAGTCGGAGCTGAAGTCAAACTCTTATAGATGCGACTCTACACACTTATATCTACATATTCATAAGTAAAAAGTAGAATTGAGCAGCACTAACCAAGAACTCGTCCTACTGGTAGGCTTCACTAGCCTCAGTGGAAAGAAAGTAATACTTGTTAAGCTTAAGAAAAAATGAAACTTCTGGTTCAATACAAATGCCCTCAGCAGGAGCTAGCCATGCCGGCCATAGGCTGGGTTCATAGTCACTTGATATTTGATCATTTTAATGTTCTTAATGGCCCCAAAGAGGATCCTGCCACATGGTTTGCATGATTTTGTAACATATAACCCTTTGTAAGCTTGTATAGATATATTGATGGCAGCCATCTTGAAATTCCAATATAGCCGCCAAGATGGGGTCATATGAGTTGGTTCAGGGACAATTTTGTAGCTAAGGTATCAAACAACATTTGTACCAAGTTTCATGCTTTTGTCCGGAAAGTCCCCAAATCACCAAAAATGGGGTTTAGCTGCCTGACTATAAGTTACACACACCTCGAGTCTGTCATTATGAGAGTAATCTGGGATGTTCAGCGGTCTGATGAAAGAAATCAGGTGTCAGAGTCCGGGAAGCGTCTGCCTCCGGTCAATACTGACGGACCGCTATTGACTTGACATGGAGGATAAGTGAGGGCAAATTAGAATACTTATCAGTGTAGATGCACAGGTGAAAGATTAAAGGAATGATTTAAAAGTGAGAAGTTACTATGACGGAGGGATACTTAGGGCGGATGCATGACAGGGATATCACAAGGCTAAAGGGATACTTTCAGTAGAGTGGAATGCTGTTAGCGGGGAGGGGAAAGTACGTCAGAGGGAGGGAGGGGGAGAGAGGGAGGAAAGGAGGGAGAGAGGCAAGGCTGATAATACTTCACTGTTATTATTTGTCAAATATTTTGAACGGATCTGCCAGAAGATAATCTACGCGGGGAGCTCTGACATGATTGCTTTTTCAGCGATGATTTAAACATGTGCTCGATGAATGCCATTCGCTGCTGCATGGCTTTGATGTATTAGTCAATTTGTCGGTGCAAATCCGCGCTGTCATGTTGTCCCGTCGCATTTCTTTGCGTCCGAAAGAGGAGGACGGAATGCGAAAGGAGAAAGGTTGATTTGAAAGACCTGCAGGAGAAGCTGATACACCTCTCTCTCTCTCTCTCTCTCTCTCTCTCTCTCTCTCATACGAAGTCAGCGAACATCTCATAAGCGCGGAGCCACGGAATAACAACTCAACAATAATACCGAAAGCTTGTTTGTCACTTCTAATTGTCATCTTGGGAGATATCTGGGTAGGAAGAGAGAGAGAGAGAGAGAGAGAGAGAGAGAGAGAGAGAGAGAGAGAGTGTTTCTGCTTGCTATTAACATATATCACCTGGCTCGGGACAACACACACACACACATACCTGAGACTTCGCTGCTGAACAACAAGCTCCCATCAAGCAGGAACGTCTTAATCCCACAAGCGAATCAGGAGCATTGCTTCATTATGCACAACCGCGCATGACCATTAACTCCAGACATCTTAACGTTCAACGTTAACCCACGTCAGCCTATGTTATACACTGCATAGTGTAATTTCATGGCATAATGAATCGTAAAACCTCTGTTGTATTTATAAAATGTATTGATGTTGTTAACTTACTTTTTCTTGTAGGTTCGACAGGTAGTTTTTTTTTTTGAGAACATTTTTATTCTCCACTGATGAAAATAAAAATTATAACCTAAAGAAAGGTAAATAGAAAATACAATACGACTAATATACAGTGTAAAACTAATGGATAACAAAAATTTGATTTTTACAGATAATATACTTAAGAGCTGTTGCACCGATCTTGCATATGATTCCATCATATTATCAAGTTAATCTCAGTGTAATAAGCATCAGAAAGAATTATTATATGCATAATACCTATCTGAAAACCTATAAACTCTGAACTGGTTTACCTGCTGATTTAATCTTATATATTTCCACCGAGAAATTCAAGTCATTTCAAATAAAACGACGAATTTGAGCTAAGTATTAAGATAAACTCTGTCACTTGGAGATGGTTATCCAACGCCAGCCTAGAATTAAGCTATCGGGAAAAGATAATCCACAGATGAGGCGAGGCTGGGTGTTTTTTTGTGTTTTCTAACAACTATAACGAATACCAATGAATCAGTTGATTTGATCTTCTATTCTTAAGCTTTTGATGTCACTATGAAAGGTAATCTGATTGCGGGAAATACCAAGGAGAGACTTTAGTCATTACAACTAAATAAGTTGAATCCTGAGAAAATGTAATAAACACATTGATGGAAATATAGCTGTTAATATAAATCTGGAACTGGTAGATTTTCGAGTTCCTAAACTGTTACAAAGTACGAACTGGGAACGAGGATTAATTGCAAAAGAATGTATGTATGAGTGTACGTACCATAACCATGTGTGCATGTACAGTATATCACAAACACACACACCACAGAGGCAGCGACAACTTCCTCCCATCATCATCTGGTACAAAACTTTCGCGTCAAACTCAAAGTAAGAAGTTTACCAGACAGAATAAATTGTGGATGTAACATAAGCCACCGTCAATCTACACAGCAAGAGGTATATACAGTTTAACAAGGCAATCATCAAGAGACGATCCAGAAGAATCACAAACGCATTACTGTCAATCATCCGATGATAAAAAAAATTCTTCATAAAAACTAGCTCTTATTATCTTTTTATACTCAAGTGGCTTTACCCCACAGTTCATAACAACTTTTGTCCATCTTAGGAGGACACGGCACAAGTTCTTTTTAATCTCTGCTATCTGTTAGAGGCAAAAAATAAATAAATAAATAAATAAATAACAATGATGACGAAATGCAACTTGAACTGAAATGTTTTTCTGGTCGTTTCATACGAATGACAAAAACTACAACGATAAATGGAATATTATAGTAACTTGCTAATTTAGAAGAAACCTCTGACTATGCACAACAAGTAGATGGAAAGTTGCCTTCTAACTCCCCCCCACCCCTCAACCAAAGAAAGATATGAGAACTTTATGGTACAGAGAAATACAAAAATAAATTGCGTTTGCAATTAGAAAAATGAGATAATTCAAGATAACAAAGCGATTATTATGCAAACTGAATTATTATTCCAAGTCAACTGAGCATCTGCTATAAAGGAAATGGTAAAGTTAGCCTCACATGATTAAGAACAAAATAATTACCAGTCATGATGCAAAAAACACATCTATTTTCATTGCTGAATTCTGCAATACCGAGTACCTAACAACGCATGACCTGGTTGATGAATGAATAAAACGTTCAAAAACCACCAGTGACACGTGACAGCAAGCTGACAGGTAATTTACACCTTTCGCATCACCAGCACAGCTAATCCCACCACGCCTGCTTATTTCTCGTATCACAAGAACCAGACAGCTAACGTCATTAATGAAATGTTGAAATCTCTGGGGGATTCTCAACCGTACTTTGATAAGCTTTAGAATAGTTATTAGATGATTATTAACGCTGGGATATAAGCTACGTTTTATTATTCGGTCAGAATCACGATTCCTAATACATTTTGAAGGAATCTGGGAGATTTCAGTAATGCAAGATAAATGTTCGTCATAAAATGTATTCTCCCTCTCTTCATCTTACACACACACACACACACAAGGATTTCCAAAAACAACCTCTCTCTCTCCGTTTGAAGCGAAAACAATTTATCGCTCTTACACTTCTTAAAACCTTCAGGCATTTGTTAACATAATATGTAAACGAACCTTACAAAAAGTACCAATGACCCACAATACAAATGTGAGATCGCATTTTCAATCTACTTACCAGTATAGAGTATTCATTCCTAACCCAGTGAATCTACTGTGCTAACAGGAGATTCCGCCAAAATGTAATTTGTTACCATGTCTCATGAATTTTGCAACCGTCTTGATTAGTACTTTCAGTCATGTGGTTTTCTCACACCTGACAACAACTCCTTTCATTTAATATCTCAAGCATTACACATGAACAGCAAGGCATGGAATATTATTAACGACCGAAAAAGGAAGCAGAGAGAGCTTTGGAAGCCGTCAATAACACGAGAAGAGAGACGTTAATAAAAAGCAGATTTAAATAATACGTAGTTCTTCAATTCCTCGACATCTGAGAAGACGCAAAAATAGTCATGTCACAGGCGCTAGCAAACGACGGACAAAGACATACGGCAGATGTTTCCTAATGACGTCTGAAGTCCAGTGGAAATATTTCAAGTCGTTCCTTGATGCTCGATTACAAATGGAAAAAGCACCCGGACGAATTTCAGTGTTTTTCTGAGAAACGGTGCGAGTCAATAACATCAGTTTTAGGGGGAAAATACGTAAGATGTGAAATTATGAAAACTTATTTCATGAAGCGTTTTATTTTCGAAATTCAATCAATTACGTAGGCAAAAGTACATATAGGCAGGAAACGTGACATTGGAATCACTTCTCAAAGAGCATGATTCTCAAAAAAAAAAAAAAAGCTACGTAGCTTTCTCTCTCTATAGGACTCTTCGGAAAGTGAGAAACTAAATAGTAGAATACGAATTTGTATGAAACTAAGTCAATTAAGTCATTCCAAGCTAGTAGTAGAAAAATAATGTTTCCATTTTATAATAATAAAAAGTTATAAAACACCCGTACAGATCAGAGTAAAAGCTTGTTCACAATCAAACCATATCAATTATACCAAGCAATTAAGCTAAACCAGTAACAGAAGCGAATGTCAGGTTTTCACTCTTTCTTCCATGTTCAAGAAATAAAAATGGAAAGAAACGAGTGAATAGAGACTTGACTGCATTTTGCGGCCGAGAAACTCCAAGTTTGTATATTTAGTGGAGGTGCATTTCGTACCTTAAAGGAGACTGAGGGCAGAGGAACACACGAGATTCGCTTAATAGCCATAATGAAGGGATTAAGAAGGCTCTTGCCCCGGGGCATCTCTGGATGAATGGGTATAGAAGCTGAGATAGAACTTCCCAACATCAGAACTGTTGTGGATTTGCTGACAACAAAAACAATACAGCAACATCAACGACTGTCGTGGATTGGTTGACAATAATAACAAACAACATAGCAACATCAGCAACTGTCGAGGATTTGTTGACAACAACAAAAACAATACAGCAACATCAAAAGATTTGTCGTGGATTGGTTGATAACAACAAAAACAATACTGCAATATCAACAACTGTCGTGCATTAGATGATAACAACAAAAAACATCACTGTAGCATGAACAACTGTCGTGGATTGGTTGACAATAACAAAAACAACACTAACATCAACACCTGTTGTGGATTTGTTGACAACAAAAAAATCTTAACATAACAACTGTCGTGGATTTGTTGACAACAACAAAAAATACCATCGCAACATCAACAACAGAGGTGGAATTGTTGACAACAACAAAAGAAAGCAACACCAACAACTGTCGTGGATTTGTTGATAACAATAAAAAACAACATCGCAACATTAACAATGTCGTGGATTTGTTGACAACAATAAAAAATATCATCGCAACATTAACAAGAGAGTCGTGGATTTGTTGACAACAACAGAAGCAACACAGCAACATTAACAACGGTCGTGGATCTGTTGACAACAAAAAAAACCAGCAACATTAACAACTGTCGTGGATTTGTTGACAGCAACAAAAACAACTCCACCAACATAACCTGAAATTTTGCACGTAAGGACCGACGGCGAGGAATATTTATTTTCCTAATCTCTCCCACGCATAATAATCTCGTCCTTTGAAAGAAGGCTATTTAAGGAAATATGGGAATACGGAAGAAGCTGAGAGATATCTGTTGTTCTGTTTGATGGATCATTGCTGTTGTATGACGATAACGAAATGATTTTATGTCCCAGTTTTATAATCATTTCAGTCTGAAATGCCTCTTACCCCTGACATATCAAGCAGTTGTTTTTTGTCTTAACTGTTCTTCTGTAATTAGGGACGGTACTTAGACGTGACAACAGTATCTGTGAACTATATGCAAATCATTACTTCAAAACGAATTCGAAAGTTTTTGATCTTATGAATTTTACCCTCAGCACTAAGTCTTGTCCAGCAAAGTTAAAAAAAAAAGCATTAATAAAAATAAGTGAAACATAAGTACATAATTACGGAAAAGTAACGAAACACCATAAAGATACTTGTGAAATGCGCAAAAAAAAAAATGTTGTTTACTGAAGCAATAATTATTTTACGTTATTTATAACGCATTCGGAATATATTTATTGCTTTCCAGGAAATAATCTGGAACCAAAGGATGAGTTTCGTCATTAGCGTTTGAAATGTCGACACCATACAGTGTATTTAGTTTATTCCAAACAATGTTCCAATGTCGGAATTTGATTTATAATCCCATCTCTACAACTTTTAATAACGACTTATATCACCATATAGACAGGTTTCAGAACCTGCGCAGCCGTGTACGTTGAGAGAAATAAAATGGTCTATAACGCTTGTAACAGCGCCCTATAATGTAACTCTGATATTCCTTCAGCCTAGGCATAAGGAAACGATTAAATTCCCTTCGCATACGCAACACGAGCCACGACGCGGACGAAAAGAAGGCCATCTTCTAATTACGCTTAATTAATCCGGGAAAAGCTCCTTCGAGGTGACGGGGACCTCATTCATTTGAAACCTTGGCAAACAAGAGAACGAGAGGCCGAGAGAGTGCGTTCGTTTGCAGTCCATACATATTTAACGTATGTGACGTCGTAGCGTCGTTTCCCTTCCGCAAATGAACGCAACCTTACACTGTCCAGTCTCTTCTGACTGCGTGCTGTTTATTTTTCTCTAAACTCCAAACCTTTTGGCGACTCTTCCTTCCTGCTGAAATTATCTATTGCCTTTAGAGATTAAGGCACCGAAAACATAACAATTAGGCGTGACAAATGTTCAATATTTAAGGACCTATTTTTGGGTATTATTAGCTTCAAAAGTTTCTTAAAAACTATGTAGCTCTATATTTAGGGAATTCTTTAAAGTCAAATACGGTTCCTCATATATATATATATATGTGTATATATATATATATATATATATATATATATATATATATATATATATATATATATATATATATATATATATACATGTGTGCGTGTGCTCTGGTAATGCAATAACGAATAATAAAACGAGTTATCAAAACAGGGGCGTGACAGATAAGCGAGGCATACGCAACATTTCAAGAAATATCAGAAGATAAAGAAACAAATAATAAAAGCTTAAGAAATGCCTATTTTTAAAATAAATAATAAAAGCTTAAATCATTCAAAACCTCTGTTCGTCACTATTTCACTCTCGATATCACCATCACCATTCACCATCACCGTCACCATTTTTCTTGTACTAATACTTTTACTATAATCGTCTACCTTCCACAACACAATCACTATCATTCTCTACATCAGGATTACTTTCAACGTATTCATCACGACCATCATCACCATCTTCACCATCATCATCGCCATCTTCACCATCATCTCTCTTTCCGAAGTTATTTACGAGAAGTTAGGTCCCGAACGAGAAGAAGAAGAAGTTGGTCCTAAGTGATCTCCATTTCAGCAACAATAACCGGATTAGATGATTAAGTTTATTAGTGTCAAGTTGCCCTTCATCAACGGTGAGAGGGAAACGACGACTTAATTCCCCCTCTCTCTCTCTCTCTCTCTCTCTCTCTCTCTCTCTCTCTCAAGGGAAACGAAGACTTAATTTTCACTTAAAGGAGTGTATTTTTTGACATCCAGTCCCCTTCTCTCTCTCTCTCTCTCTCTCTCTCTCAAGAGAAATTTTCCCTTCAAGGAGTGTATCTCCTGGACCCTCAATACCCCCTGCCCCACCCCCACCCTCCCTCTGCTCTCTCTCTCTCTTTCTCTCTAATGGGAAACGAAGACTTAATTTTCGCTTCAAGTAGTGTATTCCTAGACCCCCAATCCGCACCAACTCCTTCTCTCTCTCTCTCTCTCTCTCTAAACGTTTCAAGTAAGATAATTAGGCGAGTTGTGTTGGTCTTGAGGAGAAATGCCGAGAGACAGAGATGGTCTCTCTCGGCTCTTGGAGAGTCCGTAGACAAATGTTGACGTTGGCCATAACTTGCCAAATAACGCCTTTGCGGGCACGGCTGAGAGATGATGCCCTCTCGGGGAGAGAGAGAGAGAGAGAGAGAGAGAGAGAGAGAGAGAGAGAGAGAGAGAGAGAGAGAGAGAGAGAGAAAGAGGGGAGAGTTGTTATATATACACTATTCGCTTTCCTTCCGCACATGCTACTTTTCAACTCGTGATGCCCTCTCAAAAAGAGAGAGAGAGATATATATCATTCTTTCCTTCCTCACAAGCTACTACTGGTGAAGAAGAAAAAATGTTTGCACAATCTAAAAAATCAGTTCTAAGAAATTCTGTGGAACCTACGTACACTACTAAATCGATAAAAAAAAAAATTAGATCAACCTCCTGGTGGCAATTAAACTGAAATATGTAATTCGGTTGAAAGAACTTCAAAGTGAAAACAGAAATAACTATTTTTATTTTATTTTCTATATGTACTTCAGTTAACTCGGTGACTATAATAATCACTTCACATTAAAAAAAAATAAACAACAAGGCGTTTGTTGTTTATTTGTTTTATTTTTTAACACATTCGGATTAATATTGCAAAACTCGTGTGGTTTGGCAGTTCGCACAGCAAGGTTCAAATCTGACATTGAAATACAACAGTAGCCCAAAAAATAAAAATAAAAATCCAAGCAAGCTACAAAAATAAAAATAATAATAATGATAATAATAATAATTATAACCTCACAGAAACTATCAACAACATCCAAACCTACTGTCAGAATCAGCGATAAACAAAGCAAGCAAACAAACAGACGAGGAATGTGGAAAAGCAATTTCCTCCGTCGTCACGTAACGGTGGAATTGTAGGTCCTGTGACAAAATCATTATTGGCGTCGATATGGCAATTTCGCTGTGCGTAAAAGATTTCGAAGGTCACTTGTGTGTCAGCTTTTAACGAAGAATGGTTGAGTATTCGTCTTTCCCGGAAGGATTTGCAGTCGGTGGAAATCAAAATCTAGTCTGTTCACAAAATAAAAACAGAAAATGTTTAAAAACAAAATCTAGTCTTCTCAAAAAATAAATAACAAACAGAGAATATTTAAAAACAAAATCTAGTCTTCTCAAAAAATAAATAATAAACAGAACATGCTAAAAACAAAATCTAGTCTTCTCAAAAAATAGATAATAAACAGAAAATATTAAAAAATCTAAGAACTTCTGCTTTATTTAAAGTTATTTAATTGGTCAAAAGATGTATTTTGGCCTCCCTAAGATACACACCAAAGCATGCGATAAAAAAAAAGTACTATAAATATACATAAAACTATTTTAGTTTTTATTTTTTATAAAATCACATAAGCTTGATATACCTTCGTTTTCTATACAGTTTTATGCACACGCAAAAAAAAGAGGAAACAGAAAAAAGAAATATTCTTTTTTTTTTTCAGCGTAAATTCTCTTCAAATACGAAATGGACAAAATCGGATCACACAATACGTGAGGAGACTATAGCAAAAGATTTATCTTAGTTGTTCCAATATTGTTTAATAAAAAGAGAGAGAGAGAGAGAGAGAGAGAGAGAGAGAGAGAGAGAGAGAGAGAGAGCAATGAAAACATGAAGTTCGGAAGATGAAAACCGAATACACAATCTACATCCGGCGGTCCAAAGTCACTTGATTGTAGGGAAGAGGTGTACGAAAGTCTTGATGAATTTTCGGGTATGTATCTCCTTTAATGGTTATTATTAATGAAAATTATAAGTGGATACTGACATTTACTCTACATGTGTCATTTAAGGAATGTAATCACACTAACAAAAGAATATCCAACGTCTAATAATTTAGATTCTAGAATTGATGAAAAACCAAAAGCACCACATAACTTCACAATATTTCAAGGACGTTTTTCTTTTTATTTCAGGGCAAGTCTCTCTAAACGCTACAGGTCCAGAAAATGAAGGGAGACCGACAAGAAACGCTTTGAAAAAATCCAGATTTAATCAAAGAAACCTAGATTTAATAAATCAATATATCCGTAGGTTTTTTCAGTCTCCTCCTGGCCAGAATTTGTACCTAGCTGATTAATTTTCGAGGTATACCATAAGTCCACCTATAAAACAAGTTTATATTTAATATCTTACAACAGTGTCATGATCCAAACAACCGGTTATTTTTCGGCTTCGTGGAAAACCAGAACAGGCATGCGGGGGGGCAAGGCTACCGAAAGTTTTACCAATGACCACGAAAATTTATATAATGTGGGGAAAATGAGGGAGAAGGGTTCCCGGCGCACAGAGTCCCACACACACACACACAGCCACAGTTATAATTAGAAGTAATCAATTTGGGGCTTGAGGTGCATAGAAGGATTTAGAAAGAAACAATGCAACTATTAGGTAGGTCCTACTACAGCGAGTGAAGGCCTAAATGCTCAGAAGAGAATGCTCAGTAATGTATTATCTAAGAGCAATCTTCCAAAGAAAACGTAATATTGTTTGTCTTTTTCCTCCCTTCTTGCCGGAAGTATTTTCATTATAATATATTAAAGATGTATTATAGCGCTGGATTATTTCTGGATTATTAGGAGAATACTGAGAGAGTTAGAGAGGAGGAGAGAGAGAGAGAGAGAGGAGAGAGAGAGAGAGAGAGAGAGAGAGAGGAGAGAGAGAAAAGTACCGCCAATCGGTTAAAGTAGGCACCTAGAACAGAACAAAGTCTCGGTACCAGAGAAAACAATCTAAAATAAGGATATGAATCATTTTTAGGACGCTTCAGTTTTCTGAGTAATAACATGGGAAATTATTGCACTGGAGGTGACAGTTAAACTAAGAAAGAAAGTGAGCATTGGTGGAAATGTTTCTTGTCAGGGAGAAAGATGAATATTTTTTTTTTCCTAATATATATATATATATATATATATATATATATATATATATATATATATATATATATATATATATATATATATATATATATATATATATATATATATATATACGGAAAGGGAAAGTAGACTGATTAAAGCAATAGAAAAAGAGCATGGCATAGTTTAGTAAACCAGAATTTTTTTTTTGATTGACTTATGGCTAAGACGGAAAACGGTGCCAATTTACTCAAGGAAGGTTCCATGTCGCTTTCTACCTTTACAGGCAATTCGAAGGCAATATTCGGCATCCTGCAACTGTCTACACAAAGCAAAAAGCTGGTTCTTGAAGTGTCATAGTCAACAGTTATGTTTTAATACTGAAATAGATTAAATTTTGGTTGTCACATTCTGAATACAAAGTATTATCGTTAGTCCAGTTTTCTTAATAATAATAATAATAATAAAATAAAATATATAATATAATAATAATAATAATAATAATAATAATAATAATAAAAATATTTATATATATATATATATATATATATATATATATATATATATATATATATTCAATTTTTATATATATATATATATATATATATTCTATATATAATATATATATATATATATATATATATATACATATATATATATATATATATTATATATATATATATATATATATATATATATATATATATATATATATATATATATATATATATATATATATATATATATATATATATATATATATAACACATTACCACACGTGAAAAATAAGGGACAGGGTGCAGGTCTGATGAAACCTGGTCAGGACCTACACTCATGCTCTTATTTTTCACTGTATAATGTGTGATAAATGAATCACGTAAAAAAGTAATTAGAATCATTAGCATCATATATATATACATATAGATAGATAGATAGATAGATAGATAGATAGATAGATAATTAGAAAACTGACTGAGCCAATAAAATGAAATAGACCGCACTCCCAATCTCGCTCTCCCTCTATCAAGTATTGCGAAAAAAAGCCAACTCCTTTTCCCTTTTTAACCGTTCCTTCCTTCTTCCTCCTTCCTGAACTGTCCCTCCCCAGTGCTTTAAACGTCCAATCAGAACGGCAATTAACCTCTGACTCCTGTTAAGCAACCATTAACATCACCATAAAAAAGGAGGGTGTGTGTTAGCCAAAACACTGCCTTGCGATCACCCCCTCTGTAATTTTCACCCATTCTACGAGGTTTCGCCGTATATCCCCATTCCCCATAGCACACAAACTCATGGGGGAGGGGGTAGTAGAAGGGGATATCATTTCCCTATCCCCCCTCCCCCCTCCATTCTCCATACACCCATGGAAGTCTCGCCATAAATATCATGGAATTGAAATTAATGAGGAGAATTTAAGATCGATCAGAGGGGTCCCACTCTCTCTCTCTCTCTCTCTCTCTCTCTCTCTCTCTCTCTCTCTCTCTCATTCGTCGTGTGAGAGACTCCACAAGCAATGGCGAAGTCGTCGTCGTTGTCTCATGCTCAGACGTGATTAGTATTTACTGGTGAAAACATTCAATCTGTATATACTACTGCAGTGCCCAAATGCAATCATTGCAGAGTATGTCTTAATAAAAACCTTTTGAAGCCATATATTGTAATCAATATTTCGCTTGGCGAAATATTGATAACAGGTTAATAGACGTGACTAAGAATACTTGCGTTTTGGATTAATTAATGAGCAAATGGATTTTGGCAAATTTAACGGTTTAACACCTCTTTATTTTAATGTTGAAGTTCCTTAACTCTCCAAAAACTACCGTTTCACCGCAAGAGCTACATTACTGCAAAACCCTGTAGGGAAAAAAAAAAAAAAGATGACTTGTTACCTCTAACTATTACAATTTCTGAGATCGACAGAAAAGGCTAAAACTCTGGTGTTTGCACTAACCAGTAACCTTGAAAAATACGCCCAAGTAATAATATTTGTGAAAGCTAATCTACCCAAATTCCACCAAAATTAGAGGAAAAATGTATACATGCGTTAAGGGGGGTGGGCACCGGTTAGTGACCATTTAACCAATACTCTCAATCCCTGGTGTTCGGTTCGGCCTTTGTAAGCATTTTTTACTGGAACCATGACCTCTGTACCATACCAAGGGCTTTCTAAGATGGTGCCATGACTTTTGTACTATACCACTTGCTTGGTGCCATGACTTTTGTACCGTACCACGGCCTTTTTACAGTGCCATGGTCTTTGCACCGTAGGGTTTTCTATGCTACATTAAATGTTAACATAAATATTCCTAAGAAGTTCGGGTAGTTTTGCATAAAGAAATTAAACTACTAAGGAAAAATGGGGTAGATTCCTCAAGGTTTCCAGATTATTTTCCAATGACGATACCTCGAGTAAGAAAAGTACCATCTTTAGTTTTCCTCCGCACTAGCAGAATTATAGTTTTCAATATCTATTTACAAGTTCACGAATCAACACAGAATTCTACCAGATATTTTGACGAATCAAGGCAGGCCATTTGTGTAGAAACACTTCGTGTAAATATACTGTGCAGAAATCGAGGTCAAGCTTCAGTTATACGAAAAGAAAACAAAATTCTGAATATTTAAGTTACTGTCAATCCCACTTGCTCCTTGGGGGACTGAAACTGCTCTAGCAGATTTGAAAGGATTAAATCGACCACCGATTTTTTTTATTTCATTTTATTTTGAATCGTCGTCAAGCCAAGATTACAGGTGCTGCTGTTACAAGTAACTCTACAGTTCAAACCGTCGCTGGTGTTATTAAGAGTATTAAATAACGCGTAATAAGATTTAACACAATCCGTCCTCTTCGTCAGAGCGAAACGGGGACTTAACATGAGGAACTCGATTCAGCTTTTCTTTTTAACGAAAATTTCCAGGATGCTGCGTCTCTTTCAGCACGGAGGACTCCCCTTAAAAGCAGCCGAGTACCCTCATCATTTTTCCACGTAAAGATAATATACCAAAGAAGGTGAAAGCCAATTTGGTTTTTATCACAGGAGCAGATTAAGGGGGGTGGGGAGGGAGAAGAGACGAAGACAGAGAAGAAATGACTTCAGGACACTCCTTAAGAAACGGACACGCCACTGAGTGAGTATTTTGGCCGCACAAGACGTATCTGAACAGAATCGCCTACAGTACATTCTTGAGAAGCGTGTAATTGTCACTGACCAAAAACAGGTTGCACATCTTGCCCCCCCGCCCCCTTTTTTTTTGTTTCCTCTTTTTTGGGGGGGAAGAAAATAGCCCAACATTATCTCCGATGTCCAACGTGACTCAGGGCCATCCATTTTAGGGGACACGTTTTTATGTAAGAGGTAAAGGATATAATGAGCTACAGCAAAGGGCGTCTAGGAGGGCAGGAGAGGCCAGCGGGGATGGGTGGGGTGGGAGGGGAGTCCCAGGAATCAAGGGGGTGTAAGACTTCCTTTCTCTCTGACACGAAGAGCAAAGAATATGGCATGTGACCTCTTCAGCCGTGGCGATAAATAATTAAAAGTTAAGTGAGTAGGGTGGATACCTTGTATAATTATTCTCACTATGAAGAATACTGACCATTTCAGTATCAGTAATAACAAAAGCCTTTGGATATGAGCACAGACAGATCATGTGCTTCAATAAAAACTGAGGAATTCCCGTATCGCATTCTGGGAATGAATGTTACCTTGACAGAGCCAACACAAGAAGTAAAACAAATGTTAGGTCGTCCACGAAAAAAATTCTACAAGATCTGGGGACGGTATCATCTTGGAAATAAAAGAAAAATTTCTTAAACTGTACAAAGATGTGGATTTTAAACACTGACAACACGAACATTCAGTTGACTACTTCGCAGTAATTCAGTGATATAAATCATTATTTCTATTCTCATTTTATATTCCTTTTATCACTGTTCAAATCACTTCAAACTTTCGAGCTTCGAGTTGGGATTTTCAGGCCGACCGTTATGGTCAGGCATAATCCGTATTAACTACTTATCGTTGAAAGCACTGACTTTTGCATAAGGTTCTTCCATCAGAACTGTAGAGGTAGTCGGTCATAAGAGAATAAACGTCTCTCTAAACCAAAGGCTCCTTTGAGAATTTAGAGGCTAAGATACTGCACATTACATAAGCTAATACTTTTGTATGAGCGCAGAATACAATACATGCGGACGGTCTTACAACTATTGCCACTTAAAATGGAATAAATTCAACTGGTCTATCCAGTAAATTTGACGATTGATCACGTTTCATAAGGGCGTATGATTTACCTGAATTGGTTACATAACGATAAGAAAACCTGTTAAAATATTTAGAACAAAACAAGACGGAATAATCACGTTTCATATGTAGGCATATGATTTACACGAATTGTTCACATAACGATAAGAAAAACTGTTAACATATTGTAATAAAAAAACAAAATGGACCAAGAGCGATTGGGAAAATTGACATATATCATAAGTCGAACAAAACAAGCAGGCAGGAATTTGCTGAAGTGTTTGACGCTACGTGACAAAACTCGAACACTCTGATCCCGATAGATCTCGTGGAGGGTCTATGATCAGCGTCAATGGATTCTGGGTTTGACATTAAATCCTCGTCCGCGTACTGCGAAGGTCTTCAAGCGAGCAGAGAAAATTATCGTGGAAGAGTTTATATCGAGTGGATATATAGAAGTTAGAGGGGCTTTATTCTAAACAAACCAGATGTTGGTGCTATCTGTGGACTATTTGTTCTAAAAAAAAAAAAAAAAGAAAAAAATTCAGAAGAAATTTTCATAAACATATGCATCTTCTCTTCTCTCTCTCTCTCTCTCTCTCTCTCTCTCTCTGTATTTTTTAGCTGACAAAATAAAACCAGCTACTTCTTCCGTAATGGTTTTTCCACTGAAGTGGTTGTGTGGAAAATCTTGAAAAATATATTTTTTTCATAGTAATGGTATACAGCAAATAACATCAGAAATATTTAACTTTTCACAACCCCTTCATAACAACTTGTACCTCAACAACTGCAACCACGTCTCAAGGAAATGGAAAATGAACTATGAATGAAAATAAATCAAGCCTTCAGGGCGAGTCGTTACATCTTCATGGAATACAACTGAGCAACTGAGAATATCATCGCTTTTTCAGGAAAGAAATCCCCGAGAGTTATTGATACGTCAATTAGAAAGTTAAGATAAGTGAATCGTCAAAAAAAAAAAATTATAATAATATAAATAAAATAAATATCAAAATCTTAATTTATCAGTATGTCAAGTTCATATATACATACTTCTGGTACTCGTGCAAAGAGAATTTTACTTAGATATCAGAAGCGTCAATTTTAAGCGAAGTTATAGCGTAACTTCTTCAATGAACTCCTCCAGCCTCAAAGAACTGTTGAGAAGGAAAGCAGTACTTTCTGAACCTCCGAAAACACAGAAGCAAGAGGAGAGTTCGGCATTCGAAATACGAATACCTTACAGGATCGATCACGGCGATAATCCAAACAAGAGATTCCTCTTATTCCTCTTCTTCACTCCAGTGAGTAAGACTTGAGGCAGGCTGTTCGTCCGACTGTTATCAGATAAAGAGAGAAGGCTACCTATCCCTAGCCTCCCCCCCTCCACCCCACCCCGACCAAAATACGTTTTATCACTGCTAATTAGTTTCGAACGGCCGCTAATGAGAAGACAGATATCGGGATCCCCGTTCAACGGCCGGGCCTATTTAAATATATCAATTACATGCCCCTACAGAACCGAGCCATTTATCTCGATGTCTGTTTAATTGAATTCACTTGTTCGTGGTTATATTCGCCTCCTTATCTTTCTGAAGACTTTAGGGCACTTGGTAACGTTTTGGGTGACCTATTTATCATTGCCCCTTGCTATTTTGGATGATGAAGCCAACTTACGATGTAATACAATGGCGTCTGATATCAAAGCGAGCCTAGTCAATGTAAATATTGAGCTAGGACCTTCACAGAATTAAGGTGAAGTCTGGGTCATCTATATTAGGATTAGAAGCGTTCCACATGAAGCTTCATTAAATTTAGGTTCTGTATTTCTTAGACGAGATATATTCATTAGGTAATACTCTTTCTACCAACAGCAATACCGCTTCCTAAAACAAAAAGGCTTTCAGTATAGATCCTTTTGTGTGTGTGTGTGTGTGTGTGTGTGTGTGTGTGTGTGTGTGTGTGTGTGTGTGTGTGTGTGTGTGTAATATCTCAACCACAGTGCAATCTTCGCTGATCCCGCTTCTACTTATCAATTCTTCTCTTTGAATGATTAGTGGAAAATCAGTTTTCACAAGGATACTCCTTGAGGTGCAATTTTAAAACTAAAAAGTCGTCATCTATCGCAGAATATTAAATTAGTGACACATGAAAAAAAAGTAAATAGACAAGAGTTGAAGTCAGCCTAAAGTAAACAATGTTTACTATGAAAAATTACGACAAAGTGTTTCCAATATTATATAGTTTAATGCTATATATGATAGCTATTGCCCTTTATACCTAAAGAAAATACAGTACTTTTTTTATCATCCTCTATAGGAAACTACTTATCGATCAACGTCAATGATGGATCTATGTAAAGTAAGTTTTCGCACTAGAAAAACCTTTATCTTGTCATTTTATACATGGGCTCTTTCAATTTATCGTAATATATTAAAAAAAGAAGTAAAATGTCAAAATGACTTGTTAAAATTAACCAAAATAAAAACCTTCTAAACTTAGTTGTAAATCATATTTTCCAAAAGTGAAGAAATGAGGATATGGAAACGTTCTGGCACCCCACAAACTTAGATATATTGTCTTTTCAATGTATATATATATATATATATATATATATATATATATATATATATATATATATATATATATATATATATATATATATATATGTATATATTTATAAACATATACATATTATATGTATGAATGTATGTATATATATGTATATGTATATGTATTATATGTAAGAATGTAATATATACATATATATATATATATATATATATATATATATATATATATATATATATATATATATATATATATATATATATATATATATATATATAGGTGTATATATACATTCATTTAAGCAAGCTACTGAGCGGCAGAGTATATTACCTTTACTTTTAACGGTACGGCTGCACAACACGCAAACTTTTAAATTAATTTTATCTATAGCACGGAGCCAATATAAAAGGATCGTGTCCGCGCTTACCTAATTATTTACCAACATTTACTTACATCCAGGCTGAATTATAAATACAACGCTACAGCAACATAAGAGAAAAATATGCCCGTCATTTTTGTTCCATTATCAACACTAATAAACTCGAAGACGTAAGCGGTCTTTCTTCGTCTCCGTTAATTTCATTATCGTCCAGATACAAAAGGGATAAAATTCGCTCTGCCCTTATTAGCGTGGCCAGCCCAGCCGCCTGACTCGTTAATCTTCGTCCGGACCAAATAGAGAAAAGGTTCCTGTTTTAATCGTGCCGATATTCGGAGATAATGACGATATGAATTAAAAGGAGACCCTACTACACGGGTCTTCTTATGCTAGATTAATGCCGAGCGTCTTTTAACATGGACATATCTCACTTTGGCTACGGTATCTATTTCCCTAAGAGACGCAGTTTTTTTGGGGGAGGAGGTGGATCTTAGACGAAATTCTTACGCACACACACACTCTGCATTTATATATGTATATATATGTGTGTATGTATAAAATGTATGTATGTATATACATACACATATATATGTGTGTATATTAAAATATATTTATACATAATTGTGAATATAAAAAATTCACTCATATATAACTGACAAAAAATTCATGGACATATATATATATATATATATATATATATATATATATATATATATATATATATATATATATATATATATATATATATATATATATATATATAAATATATATATATATATATATATATATATATATATAAATATATATACATATATATATATATATATATATATATATATATATATATATATATATATATACACACACACACAATATAATTATGACTTAACTGCGCCAGTTACATGCGTTTCAAAAGCAATGGCATCACATTTATAGTACAGAACAGTATATTTTGTTTTATTTGACTTTTTCGTTCTCTCTCTCTCTCTCTCTCTCTCTCTCTCTCTCTCTCTCTCTCTCTCTCTCTGTAACATGATTTAATACTCGTTGGTGCTCCACTGCTGATCGACCACTTTATGACTTTCTCTCAGCTAACAATAGAAAGCTATGAAATGTTAAAACAAATAATAATGTACAAAATAATGCTTTTAGGAAAGAAGACCTTTCACATTGAAACAACAAATGAATTATTCATTCGAAATAACTTGCTTTCTTATGGTCATTTTGTTCTTATGACCGTCAAGTTCACATAAAGCTTTCAATTTACAGCAAGAAGATTTTTTTTAGCTTCATGAAGTAATGTTTTAAGTTCAATATGTGTCATCAATTCTTACGAAAATTTCCTCGCCTTTTCAAGAAATGCAAATCTGTTTTCAGGGAGTGATATCATTTTATATTTTTAATTCCATCACTTTTTCAGGTGGAAGTGCTTTCAAAATACTCTCAGTCTAACAGAATCAATAAAATTCGTGGCATAAAAATTCTGATAACACAAGGACTCCCAGTAAAACCATACGTCCCCAAAGGTCAGTATTAAGAGTAAACAATTCTAAAATCTGCAATTAGTTTTAAATTATTTTTGTGACCTCCATTGACCTTTAAAGAGCAAACTTCGTAAAATTACATATTACGGATTAGATGCTATTAAATTTATAAATATGGAAAGGTTAACCTAATTATGAAGCCGGCTAGGAAGCATTTTGAGTGCCTAGCTTTCAAATGACAGGTGATGTAGTTTCTAAGTTAACAAACCTTCAGTCCTGTGCTAACTTATCCTAGAAAGTTGTTCATCTCCAAAGGTCCTCTATAAAAATATCAGCCATGGTTATCAAAATCTACTCACTTGTTTTGAGATATCTGCTAACACATACACACAAACAAATATATATATATATATATATATATATATATATATATATATATACATACATACATACATATATATAAATACATTCAGAGGACCAACGCAGGTACAAACATGACCTGCTTCCAACATGGTTGGCGCAGGTTACAGAGAAAAACAAAAGGATATAAAGAATGACTGTTATGCTAACATAGGAATTGACTGCCCGGAAATCCAACGTCAATACTGCAATTGCATATGACTCCTGTCCTTGTACCTGCCATGCACCCGGTAATCTACGTCAATTACCTGTGTTCACAGTCGTAACACCTGTGGTTTGACAATAGTTAATTGACCGTTCGTTTCGTCAACCACTTAAGTCTCTATGAAACTTAACCTTTGCAGGCGACTCTGTTTAGTGGTGCGATTTGGAAGTACAAAGAAGTTCGCGTTACCTTTTTCACAACTAAACTGTCTTCAAAAATTCATGGATTGAAAATTTAAAGAACTGGAGAGAGAGAGAGAGAGAGAGAGAGAGAGAGAGAGAGAGAGAGAGAGAGAGAGAGAGAGAGTTTGTTGCAATAATCATTTTGCTTTCAAATTACGTCAAATATTATCATTATGATAAAGAATATTTTCTATTGTGATAAATTACGTCAAATATTATCATTATGAAAAAGAATATTTTCTATTGTGATAATAGACATTTATTAATTTGGATACCAATGCTTTTTATTAAATGTTCTCCTAATTCACTTAACTTATACTACTAAGGTAATTTCCAGATGAGCACTGATAAGTTCACTTTGTTTGCTGTTTATATCACCATTAAAAGCAGGTCTTTTTGGGATGAGGTTGCTAGCCCCATGCCTTTTCACTGACGACGGCGGGGACATTCAGTCACAGCTAAGTCGGCTGGAGCGCGGATGTTAGCCAAATGCTTTATTACTAAGCTATGACACCCACTGTGGATTATGAAACACCTGCCACGATAATATATATATATATATATATATATATATATATATATATATATATATATATATATATATATATATATATATATATATATATATATATATTATATTTCTTCGTTTTTAACGTGCTTTTATTCCCATTTTTAGATGGGGTAAGCACGATGCCTTCTTTGAAGGACTTTGATTTGGCGGTGGGGTAGGCCGTAGCCTTCGATCGGCTGCCCTGCCTAACATCGCTTAGACCCCCGTTAACGAATGTGTACATGTATTACCGAATCCCCCGCTCCCTTTCTCCCAGCAGCACGAGGAGAACTGGGCGGGTAGGCCGACAGTTCGAGACGTGTGAGGTGTCTGTTATGTTTTTAGAAGATGTTGGAGTGGCTTTGTTTATGTGTGTATTAGTCTGTAACACCCATTTGCTTTCAGCAAACCTATCCGTTGATTACATACGTAATCCCGGGGTGTCTACACGGATAGCAAAGTGTCCGCCTTCTCTGACTGGTCGGCTGCGGGGATTGAACCCTCGCCACAGGCTTCTATGAAGTCTGTGGTTGCCGCTCTACCAACCGAGCCATCGAGGCTCCATATATATATATATATATATATATATATATATATATATATATATATATATATATATATATATATATATATATATATATGTGTGTGTGTGTGTGTGTGTGTGTGTGTGTGTATACACTTGTACATATAATCATCACTATCACTACTGAAACACGTGGAAAGCATTTATATAACGTACTGTACCACTATAATGTCTACGAAATTTCAACTGGATGCCAGTTTCTGTATGTATATCAAATTTTATTATATACAAACGCCTAAGGTTCCGTGGGCAATCATTAATGTGACGCTACGTTCAGTCATTTAAGGAAGCAACTTACAACGAATATCAAATACAAGAGAACAATGCAAAGGTTGCAAAGTGGACGCATATATATATGTATTACGCAGAATACATTTGCGGACGAGACGAAATGTGGATCAAACAGAATGCAAAACAGTACTGAATGGGATGTTAGTGCACAAACGGGACTTCGAGTTATGCTGAATGAATTCTAAATCATCACACTGCGCGCTTCAGTAATGACACCACCCACAAGTTATGTATAAAATGTACAAGCCACTCAGGATTGTAAAGTCTGCGCATTATAATTATTGAAAATATTAATGCACGGGGTTAACATGAAATCCATTATAGCTTCTATATATTAACTCAATAATAATCACCATGTTGAGTATAAAAGCACTGTAAAAGAGGCTAATCCTGCTGTAACAAGAACCCAACGTAAGAATGTCTTTGAAATGTTTGCATGTAGATATAACTTGAAGAATGTATGTGGGGTACCTTTGAAGACACATTCAAATCGTACCTGGGTTTAGGCCTACACTATGGGAAGGCCTAGCCTTGGCCAGGGATGGTCAAGAAACTTATTGTCAGCCTAGGCAATGCATACACGTTCCCCTGGAAACCAAGTCATAAAAAAAAATGAAAATAGTGCAGCCTATCTGAGGTTTAGCTAGCCTATTTAGTTAGTTCACTGGTATGACTATCTGACTTATTTAAACATGGCCCCGCTGCTGAAATAAATAATAATAATAATAATAATAATAATAATAATAATAATAATAATAATAATAATAATATTATTATTATTATTATTATTATTATTACTTCTGAAAAAGTTCAATACGCATAACCATTTAAAATAACCTTTTATATTCTATTCCTGATGACGATAAAATATATTTGACATCATGTACGTACATTAAAATACACACACAGCCAAAAGTAGACACACGCACATATTTGTGTACATTTATGTAATGCTTTCTCATAAACAACGTTCTTCTGTTCAGCCTGCGATAAACCCTGACATATTTTTCCGTAAAAAAAAAAAAATGTGTATAATGAATACAGGCTTTCCTTGCAAAAACAGAACGCTAAAATGTCACATTCATAATAAGAAACCCATTTACGCTAAGCGCATAATCTTATGCTAATGGTTTCATATAATACGCTCTTCATTTATTCCAAAATTAGCATGTCAGGTGTATCCTGGTTACACTGAAAGGGAAATGTATGCTTGCTGGGACATAAATTTAGCATGCTCAGCACAGAGAGAGAGAGAGAGAGAGAGAGAGAGAGAGAGAGAGAGAGAGAGAGAGAGAGAGTGCATTCGACTGAGGGAATTCCATAATTAGAAAATTAACATGGATGCTGACGGAGCACAAGACGGAAGGAATGAATGAATACGCTACATGAACTTCAAAGAAGAATGGAAAATAAAACCAAACTAAGAATTACAGAGACATTTAGTAATTTTTTTTCTTTGGCAACAGTATATTTGATTAAAAATGTCTTTCAGGGAAAATTACCTTGAAAGATAATCTTACAAAATTAAGAATTTAATACCTGTTACTCATTTAGCTTAGTGCAAACGACACTTGAAGAGCAACAACAAAAAATAACTGGCCTCTTTCCTAATCTTTATTCAAAGCAAACCCAACATGAGGGAAGAACCAAGTAGGATTCACCTCTCTCTCTCTCTCTCTCTCTCTCTCTCTCTCTCTCTCTCTCTCTCTCTCTCTCTCTCTCTCTCTCTCTGTGCTTAGCTTAGACAATGCGAGAGAAGCGTCAACAAAAGAGGAGAGCCGGATTACCTTTAGACCCACTCAGAGGCACTTACTACACATCAAATTGGCGGCGAAAGAATGTTTTACACCTCCCGGGGTGATTAGCTAAAACAACAGGATTAAATCCGGATTATGGCCCGGATTTAGACCTCATATGAAGGGGAAAAAAGGAAAGTGTCCCAACTCCCTAAGGGGGGCCCCTGTCCCCCGTCCCTTCCCCTTAATTCCCTCCTTTAACAGGCTATACGTGCATTGTCATTACCGCCTGTTATTGCCCTGGGAAGCTAAACTGGAGTACCGTCTTCTTTTTAACGACTTGAGTCACTCCGTTATCCGATTTTTAAGACCGAAATCATTTGCATGCGAAGATACAGGGGGAGTGAGTGTTACGACAAGCAGGAAAACGAACAAGACGAGAAAAAATTACGGGAAGAAAATAAGGAAAGGAAGGCTTTTTAAAATGTTGCTGATTCCCTTGCGTGCAAATAGAAGGGGGGAAGAAACGAGGAAACAAAAGCGTCTCCTCTCATTTGTCTAATTTTTCCTTAAATAGGGATTAGTGTCTCTTGGCGTTGATGAGACTTGGAGCAGCAGCTCGAGGCGAGAGGCGTTACCGTGGAAGAATTTTTACGCTAGAGCTTGAAACAGGATCAACTGTAATGCAAATTAGCAGTATGCGTTTTGAGTAGCTAGGCATAGGACAGCTTTTTCCCCCACATGACGTTGAATACGAAGAATAGGCCGTGCAGAAAAATATGTTTAAAAGAACAAGAAAATATTTGAAGGCAAAGATTCACACAGAACTCAGAGGTAGTAGTCAACCGGGTCACTCACGTAATTCCCCATTAACGTAAAGCAAACTAAATTCCGCATTATAACTTAAACCTCTCTCTCTCTCTCTCTCTCTCTCTCTCTCTCTCTCTCTCTCTCTCTCTCTCTCTCTCTCTCTAGCACTGACAAACTTATGGCGTAGCGTGAATACATCTTTTCACTGTAACTATGATATACCTACTCTACCAATTCTAAGATAAATGAAGAGCGTATTACGTGAAGATTTAAGTCTTCTCATTGACCTCAAAAAGAAAACAAGTAAAAAATGCGCCGAAGTTTCTTCGGCGCAATCGAGTTTTTTGTACAGCCGCTACAGCGCATAATCAAAGCCACCGGAAACTGATCTGTTTTTCGGTGATCTTGATATAATGCTGTATGAGCCGCGGCCCATGATATTCTCAGCCGGCCGTGGTGGCCTACGTTGTTGAGTTGCCAGAGGCACGATTATAGTTAACTTTAACCTTAAATAAAATAAAAACTACTGATGCTAGAGGGCTGCAATTTGGCACGTTTGATGATTGGAGGATGAATTATCAACATATCAATTTGTAGCCCTCTAGCGTTCGTAGTTTTTAAGATCTGAGGGCGGACAGAAAAAAGTGCGGACGGACAGACAGCCGGCACAATAGACAATTTCGACCCGAGAATAAAAACAAACTCTTAATCCACTACGGCCGCCGATAAAACCAAAGGACATTAAGCCGTCCCGATGCGAAGCCTCTGGTCGAAGCCGTAACTCGAAGCCGAGATATTCCCCGACAATCCCGGTTCCATGAACCCAATCGGCAAAATGACGGAAGTATTAGCGGAACAGCTATTACTCGAGGTTACGTCCTGCCTAACAGCTAATTAACGATTCACAATTAGTTTCGAAACACTTAACACAGGAGGAGGAGGAGGAGGAGGAGGAGGAGGAGGTGTCTTTAAAGCCAATGAAGAGGGAATAATGAATAATCCTTTCTTTTCATTCTCACCCAAAAGGAGAGAGGAGAGTTGCAGGAATTTCCCTTTAAGTAAACACAAACAAACCGAGTCTCCGGTAGAGAGAAACGCTGAACAGAGGGTGAGGAGGAGGTGTCTTCAAAGCCAACGAAGAGGGAATAATGAATAATCCTTTCTTTTCATTCTCACCCAAAAGGAGAGAGGAGAGTTGCATAGATTTCCCTTAAGTAAACAAAAACAAACCGAGTCTCCGGTAGAGGAAAACACTGAACAGAGGAGGAGGAGGAGGAGTCTTCAAAGCCAACGAAGAGGGAATAATGAATAATCCTTTCTTTTTACTCTCACCCAAAAGGAGATACAACAGTTGCAGAGATTTTCCCGTAAGTAAGCAAAAACAAAATCGAGTTTCGGGTGGAGGACATGAAGAAACTGCGAGAGGGAAACGTTCCTCTTGCTTCTTCTGACGTACGTTGTAAAACAGGCAGTAAAGCATCTCGTCCACTTCCGCTCTTGCTCCCCGGTTTGGTCGTCTAATGTTTCTTTTGTAGCGTTTCTTTGATTCTTTAAAAATAAATAAAAGACTAAGAAATAAAGTATTCTACCCCAGGAAATTCATAATGCTCTTCTTCTCTACCAATCGAGTCTTGATTCGATAAACGGTTTTTTAAGATACATAACGATATTTCTTATCTGCAGTGAGATCTTACTTAAATATTATCCATACTGGTCTAGGTATTTTAAATCGCTAAATTACGTAAGATTAAATAATGGACAAATGCATAAGCATTTTCTGAAGCAAATCTATTCGCGATATTGGTTAGCAAGCCTGATAAAAAAAAATTGTGGCAGTCTAGCAATGGTTTTGGGTAATACGTCAAAGTTAACCACAATTCAAAAATTCAAAATATCGCTTATCTGCAGAAAAAAATAAAGAAAAATGCAAAACCGAGTTTTGACTTATTTCGTTATTCATAAAAGTTCAATGATTAAGAGTGATATTTGGTATATTTTTTCTAAATGACTGACTCAATTTCACCCGGCCACGTACTTCAGAAAATGTCGATTATTTAAAGAGAGGACCGATGGGGCAGTCCTTCTAAAATTCAGAAGATATTATAATAGAACGTATATCATCACACTACTATATGAATGAATGGGATACATTTATTATAATCTTGTTCAAAATATTACCCATAGGTATCAATTCTGCAACACGTTACAGTATAGTATCTCTCTCTCTCTCTCTCTCTCTCATCCAAAAGACAAACTATTTTACTGTATATCTGTACTGATTCTTTTTAATATTTTTTCTTTTACAAAATTTTCATTTAAACAGATAATGATAGTAAACCCAAATACTTCTTTATTATTGGCATAATATTTAATAATCATCACACGCGCCTTCACACAGATATATTTTCTTTCTTTTAGTGAAAGTCGTGCACTTTTCAATCAAGTCTCTTAGGCGAATGAATAACAGTTTTGTGAATATTAACATTGATACTATCATAAAAAAAAAATTAAACGATATACTGTACAAAAGACACTTCCTTAGCAAATTCATTCGTAGAAAGCAAATACAACAATGAATAAAATATTCTCTCTGTCATAGTACTGCCATCATTCATTTACAGCAGTCACACAACTCCAAACGCTTCACACATGGACTCCTGTAAGCAGCTCTTATTCCCAGTAGCAATTACGCAATTCGTCTTCGGCGAAACCGACAAAAACATTAAAGCAGATCGAATGTGCATACGTCTGTCCTCTCTCTCTCTCTCTCTCTCTCTCTCTCTCTCTCTCTCTATATATATATATATATATATATATATATATATGTATATAAATTTATATACATGTATATATATTATATATATATATATGTGTGTATGTATGTATGTATGTATGTATATATATATATATATATATATATATATATATATATATATATATATATATATATTTTAATATCGGTTTGTGTGATTAAAACGTGAAACGTTGTTGTTAAGATGATGAATCCAGCACGATAAAATTTTAATTCAGAAGATGATTTGGCCCGTCCTCGCCCTTCGTTTTGTCTTGAGGCTGAGATTTCCTGCCACCCAAGCTAGTTCTGACGATACATACATACATACATACATACATACATATATATATATATATATATATATATATATATATATATACTGTATATATATATAACGGTTTTGAAGAATATTCTCCTTAATTCCGGGCTTCCCTTCCTTGGCGTGCAGCATGAACACTCCGAAGTTGTTCCTGAATTCCCATCTTTCGCCCGGAATTACTGGCGAACGTCGTATTAGGAAAAGGGGAGTCCGTCTGCCGAAATCCATAACATAACGCATTTGTTCGCCTAACTGCGACTGCAATTCATCCCTGTAGAACGCTAATGGTTTCCAACTCCCAGAAACTTTAAACAAAGCGCTATACTCTACAGAGGGAGAGAGAATGCGGAGGGTTTAAAAAAATAAGTCTCAAATGAAAGTTGTTCGAATTTGATCTAACACGGAGGCGAGGAAAATGACATTCATTTCGTTAGAAAAAAAAGACGTAGGGTTACATGATTATACTAAAGCAAAAATACACTGATGTGTTCAATATACATGCATGTGTACTGTTTCGCCCTACAGAAATTCATGAACAAGAAAAAAATCGGAAATAGAACTGGAAACAGAGCATTGAAAAAAACCGAGGTTACATCAATGACACTACGAAGCAGACCAACCGCTATTTTTTTTGTTTGTTTGTTTGTTTGTTTCTCTCAATTTTCACGTTTATGAGGTGCAATAATATTACAGAAATGGGAACCTTGAGCTAAACCTATAATACAAACATCCCAGGACGAACAGCTTCTAATTGCATCTATAAACAAGTAAAAAATGCGCCGAAGTTTCTTCGGCGCAATTGAGTTTTCTGTACAGCCGCTACAGCCTATAATCAAGGCCACCGAAAATAGATCTATCTTTCGGTGGTCTCTGTAAAATGGTGTACGAGCTGCGGCCCACGAAACTTTAACCACGGCCCGGTGGTGGCCTATCCTATACCGTTGCCAAAAGCACGGTTATGGCTAACTTTAACCTTAAATAAAATAAAAACTACTGAGGCTAGAGGGCTGTAATTTGGTATGTTTGATGATTGGAGGGTGGATGATCAACACACCAACTTGCAGCCCTCTAGCTTCAGTAGTTTTTAAGATCTGCGGGAGGACAGAAAAAGTGAGGACAGAAAAATTGTGGACAGAAAAAAGTGCGGACGGATAAAGCAGGCACGATAGTTTTCTTTTCAGAAAACTAAAATAGGAAGAATGTCCACAGTGCCGTTTTATGCAGACCCAAGAGGTACTATGTCATTTGTTGACAGGTGATGATTTTGCATTGAATATCGTATCTCACTAAAAGGAATAAGTTCAATTCACAGATATTAAATATCAGTGGAATACTCGCAAACTAGGAATTATGAAATTACATATTTGCCTTAACAAAAACTAGCCAGCAAAAATCCAAGTATTCTGAGTGCAAGAAATTTGGGTCATAAGGCCCACCACTGGGTTTGGGAGGCCATTCACAGCCATTAAGATAATGTGAAAATGAATGACACTTTATTAAAATCTCACGCCATCACATACTAATGCACAAAAATTATGCATATCATTCACGCACAATCATAATCTTAAAAAAAATAATCAATTAAAAATACAAGATTTCAATGTATTTTATTTTTATTTTTAAATGTCAACTGTATGAGAATGGAAAGCAAAGTCTTCGAAGCGATTCAGTGTTTCTTTATACATAAATGAAATGCGTTTATTATTATTATTTTCTTCCTCCAGTGATTATTGCTGTTGTTTCCGGCCCTACAGCGAGATTAAACGAGAAAGAAAAGGGAAACCTTTGGCGTTTTTTAAGCATTTTATTCTTTTCAACGAAAATTCCATCCATAGTTTCTATTGCATTTATTGAATGGCCACTACAGCTTTTATTTGAGCTGGATTTAATTTTCCACTACCTCTCCAGGCATAGAGTTTGTTTCAGTTCTTTTCCACTTTTTATTTATCTATTTTTATTTTTATGTTTTCTTCTTTTTTAAATAAAGTTTAATACATTTTTCTGTTTAGCCGTTCACCTGTACCACTAAATCATACGCAGGGCAGGTTTATCTCTCTCTCTCTCTCTCTTGCATACACACACACACACATATATAGGTATGTATGTGTGTATGTAAGTATGTGTATTCATGTAATGTGTGCGTGGTTGTGTTTGTGTGGTGCAAACACCGTGGCTGAATGGTACGGGACTATGACCATGTTAATAAGGTTCGTGGTTCGCCACCAGTCCACCTAGCTATAAATGGAAAGGGCATTGGGATGGCAATCTTATTCCTGGAAACTTTCTGATATATATATATATATATATATATATATATATATATATATATATATATATATATATATATATATATATATATATATATATATATATATATATATATATATATATAATATATATGGAGAAAATATCGCATGATCTATAGACTCGATTCATACCTATAGTAATACTCAAAGGTATGTAAATTAGAAAAGGTAATCACAACTTAGAATGTAATCACTTGCATTGCATTTGTCCTGAAATGACAGCTGGACAGGTTTGATGATATAAAAGTGTCAATCTTATAAGGAGACAGGTACCTTAAACTTATTATCCTCTTTAGAAATGACATGTTATCCGAACATAAATCTGAATGTAATAATACGGGGAAGAGTTCCAGCAGCTAGTGTTAAGAATGCCTGTTTAAAAAAATAAATATCGAAAAGCATACTTGACCTGAGGTACGCCGACAAAAAGATACGTCGTATGTCGACGAATGAATGTGTAAAAATACTTTTAACGCATGAACCTGGGTCAGAATACTCCTTACTGAAATATTTTTTTTCTCGTGGCTTTCATTAAAATCTCTTGTGTGGCCCTCATATTCTTCATATCACTTATACCTGTAATATCTCACTGTCCTTTTGGACATTAGAGAGCCATTTGCTGTCTTTCCATTTTGCACAAAAAGCTTATTGGACAGAACTTCTAGTGTTACATTCTCAAATCTGACGAATATATAGGCGGTGGGGGTTAGGTAATACTAACCTTATGTAATGAGTAAAGTTTTCAGCAATTTTGCAAATTTTCCTTATCTCAAAAGGAAGAATAAGCTGTATATCATAATTACCAAGTTTTTGTCTGTGTACTATTCCCTTACTATTTTCCAGCTATTGTTTATTTATGTCAATTTTTTCTTGGTTTGTTACGAGCTTTTGGTGGATAAACTATTCTCTTTTGTGCAGACATACAATTTATTATTGCTGTCCAGTAAAATACTCCTTTGATTTGCTGTTGAAGGGATTCTCCACATATTCTTTTTATTTGTTATTTAAGGTGTTGCAACTGGTTTTATTTTCTATTTAATATCTGTCAGTCTCGTAGCTGTCAATGGTAAGGAAAAATACAGAGGTGGCGAAAGGCCAAAAAGATACTGCACGAGATTTTCTAGTTCGTTCTCTTGTGTAAAAAAAGACAGGGCACAAGAGCAAACAAATAAAAAGAGGAATATAAGCGAATCAAGACGAAATCCCCGGGGGACTCAGCCACACCGAATTAGAAGCTCGGGACGAAATGACGTCACCCGAAGAGAAATGAAAAACAAATTTGAGAAAATGCAGAAAATAAAAGGGGAGCACAATGAAGGTGGTGGAACTTGGCGATGATGTGTCTGTAAGGCTTGGGAGGGAGTGGGGGGGGGAGATTCCGGATGGGGTCTCTAAGGTGGGCCAGGGGTCCCGAGGGGGGGGATTTGGGGGGTAAACAGGGGTCCTCGGGAGGGTCGATGACCAGGGGGCCTGGCGAACAATCAGTCCGGTCGGGCCATTATGTGGATGAGGTGCCGTCACCTTCAGTCATTACCACACCATAACCCGCCCTGACCTTACACGCCTACCGGCCCTTACCGCACGCTAACAGACGGACAGACAGACAGACACACGACCCCACAGACACACGACCCCACACACACACACACACACACACACACACACACCGTCGCCCAGCACTTCCACATATTTTGAGATCCTTCAGCGTGACAGAATCAATCGCATTCCAACCTCCTCTTACAACAAGAAAAGAAAAAGAAGTCGAGGATACATAACCTGAAGTCCATTAAACGCAAACCTGAAGCCGCCGGGAGGTAAAGAGAAGATGAATGGCAACAATCAATAAAGGCTTTGAATCAGTAAGTAGCGCCACCTATCATCGGCCATTATGGGATTAAACCGCCCGAACTGAGTAATTACGGGGGATCGCAGCTGATACCTGGACGATCCTTGTCCAAGGGACGATCCGACCCCTCTCTCTCTCTCTCTTTCTCTCTGACTGACCGTCATCCTGGAGTGACAGCGTAAGCCGGGGGAAAAATGACGTCCATCTATATACTACGGGCTGCAATAGCTTTTACGTGTGGCTGGAACGTGTCTCTCGTTAACGGCAGTGCTGGAATTCCAGGTGAGCGCAGAATGAGAAGGGATGTGTTAAAATATCACAACAATATCCGGATATACTAGTATTAAACGAGGCTATTTCAGATTAGACCGTCAATACTTTGATCAGTCTCTCTCTCTCTCTCTCTCTCTCTCTCTCTCTCTCTCTCTCTCTCTCTCTCTCTCTCATTAGGGGTAACTGAGAGATGTTTAGGCTTAAAAATAAAAAAAAAAATTAGATATTTATTTACTGCACAGTGCAAATTCAATATTCCTTGATGTTCTTCCTTTTTTCCGTATTTCCAACAATGTCATTCCAAAATTATGTTTTACTATATAAGTAAAAAAAACTGTTCATTATACGGTGTAAACTGAGAGAGAGAGAGAGAGAGAGAGAGAGAGAGAGAGAGAGAGAGAGAGAGAGAGAGAGAGATCTTTACCTAAGCATAAGCAAGACAGTTACAGTCACAAAAATCCATATTTGGTGAGAAAGAAGTATCCATTTGTGTGTGTGCGTGCGCGCCTCCATCAAAGTATTTACTGAATTACTCAAACAATGTCCATGCCTTCGCCATCTTCAAAATCATCATAATCTTCAAAACAAAGTACCGATCATCGCCACGATCAACAGCTGATATTGTCATCGTCACAGTCACCAGCACGATTATATCTAACACGAAAATCACTGCCACAATCATCATCACCACCTACTACTACAACAGATACTACTACTATCATCATGCACAACAAATATTATTACCATAAAGAAGAAGAGGATAAACAGGGACTTCTACATCGAGCTCACTCGATTCGATTCCTAATTAATTAGTCAACTATAAACAGACGGTGCGATATGGTCGCTGTAGGCTTGGCCTCCCTGTTGACGTACTTAATAATGCATTATCAATATTGCATAATCTACGGCTCTCGTCGCTTGGCCAGGTAATGAACGTAGGCAGTCGAATTTATTTTTCATCACTGATGGCATTTGGAAACCCGAGGCAGAGAGAGAGAGAGAGAGAGAGAGAGAGAGAGAGAGAGAGAGAGAGAGAGAGAGCCTTGTAAAATGTTATAAACAATTTTCAAATACTCTTGGTATTAATGAATAGTAAAAAGTTCAGCAATATAAAGTAAGAAACAATTTAACAGTAGTACAGATTTAAACGCAACAGAGAGAGAGAGAGAGAGAGAGAGAGAGAGAGAGAGAGAGAGAGAGAGAGAGAGAGAGAGAGAGAGAGAAAGTGTAAGATGCTATAAACAATTTTTAAACACTCTGAGATTAATGAATAGCAGAAAGTTCAACAATATGAAGTAGGAAACAATTTAACATCAGCGCAGAATTCAATGCAACAGAGAGAGAGAGAGAGAGAGAGAGAGAGAGAGAGAGAGAGAGAGAGAGAGAGAGAGAGAGAGAGAGAGGGGGCGTGTAAGTTGTTATGAAAAATTTTTAAACACTCTTAGTATTATTTTAATGAATAACAACAAGCTAAGCAATACAATGTACAAAACAATTTAGCATTACTACAGACTTATCAGCGTTGTGCAAAAAAATAATTATCATAAAATTACACCACCAAATAAAAAAAAAAAAAAAAAACAAGCTCAGCATAATAGGACGGGAAAAGATACCGAGTCCCTGGCCCTCATCCAATCCTTCCAAATCTTTGCAGCAGAGCAGTAACCATCAATTAGGTGGGAGCATCTTTCGACCAGGCGGAGATGAGCATCGGGCTGACAAGTAACACAAACACTAGGTCAGCGGATGCTGGCTTTGAAGCAGCTAATACGAGATACGTTATCTTAGAGGTGATTCGGTTTACGAAAGACGCAATCAATACTGTGCTTAGGGTGCTTTAACCCAAAGGATAGATTTCCGTTTCTAAGGAATATCAAAATATTTTTCATAAAATTAAAACACGATTTTTCTGCTTCGCAATAAGCAACGTCTCTACACGGCTGATAGTGCCCGCTGTTGAAGAAGAAGAAGAAGAAGAAGAAGAAGAAGAAGAAGAAGAAGAAGAAGAAGAAGAAGAAAACAGTGACGGAAAGGTAGGACAAATGACAACAAGCCAGGAGTCGCCCGGTTTTTCTGCCTAAATCAGATTACACGGCAGAAAATCCTACCGCTCGCTTCAAATGAGATTAGGTTATCTTAGATTCTGTCGGATAGAAAACTAAGAGGCCGCAGCATAAGACCTGGACCACTTAATTAGGGCGATTTGAATGTACGGGTCTAAGTTGTAGGACCGGTGGTACGCTTTATATTTTTATTTTTATTTATCTATTCATTTACTTTGCTTTTCATTTGCTTCGTTTGGGTAAGATATTTATCGGTCGTTATAAAATTTCACCTGGATTAAATTAGTTATTGGTCAATGCTAGTGTTTACATTTTTATAGCAAAAACTAAAGTTGGTTAAGAAGTGGATAACATTCTGTAAAATACTTCCGAATGGTTGATGATCTGCTTAGTAAAAAAAAAAAAATAGTAGAAGACTCTCTAAGCTAATCCACAGAAGACTACCAAGGGAGAATACTTGTTTGCTTTCTCACTCAACTCATTTCTATATTCCCCGCTGACGAAGGGTTTTGCATATTGAACGTGAAATGGTCTCATCAAATTTTGAATAAGAGTCGAAACATCACAATACTTGTAACAGCATTGGTCTCATTAGAAAATATTATGACTAGTCACTAAGGAAGATGGGTCAATGGAATAATTATTGCCATAAATTGTTAATGGAAAGGCTATGCGCAGTATTAAATGCCAGTTACCAGGTGTAGTCATCGAACATAAAGCAAATTTGAAAATATGAAAATATATTTTTTTGCAGCTAGCCCAAGAAAATGAAATAGAATAAATGTAAATAAATCAATAGACAGATAAATACAAGAATCTAAATTCTGATTACTTTACAAGTAATCCGGAATACTTGTAGTAGGAAGCGTGATAAGTTTTACAAATAATTCAGCATACTTGCTGCAGCACTTTTTACTAAGTTAAGTTTATAAAGAATTCTCAAAAACTATTTATGGATTCAGTAACCCCACAGAGAGAACTGATATATGTAAGAGAAATTATGAAAGGACATTTAGCTTCGTAGTTGTCGATCGAAAGTGAAAAGAAAAGTCAAAACGAGAGAGAGAGAGAGAGAGAGAGAGAGAGAGAGAGAGAGAGAGAGAGAGAGAGAGAAATAATACACCCAGCCCAAAGGAAAAGTTTCGAGGATTCAAACCAGACATTATTGCTAAAACTCAACGCAGTAAAAAAAAGAAAGGTTTCTGGAAATATGAATAAACTCAAATTTAAGGCTTTACTGGAGAGATACGAACGAACTACTTTTGTTTTGTCTGCTGGAATAAATTTACTTCCACAAAACGTTGCCGATTTTTTTTTTTATACACCTAGCACATGAAACATGAATGTTGAAGAAAGATATCTAAAGTATGCAATTGAAATGTTGATCAACAGTTGATTATTTTGTATAATCCAAAAGAAAAAAAAAAGACTTCGATGAAACCGAAAGACAAAAACGAGGAAAGGTCTGAGAGGCCAGTCAGGCGAGGTCATCACAGGTCATCTGCATGTATTTCCACTTCGAGTTGGGCGACAAAGGGAATCTGGCGCACATGTCGACTCCTCGTCGATATTCAAAATACCATTGTCCGGATAACTCTTACGGCCACAAGAAGGCTCAAGGAATGGCAGCCGATGATTTTGAGAGGGCAAACTGAAAAACGATGTTTCAGACGTTCACATATTCGATACCCGGTCGACCTGTTACGACCGATTTGGGAGAGAGAGAGAGAGAGAGAGAGAGAGAGAGAGAGAGAGAGAGAGAGAGAGAGAGAGAGTTATATTGGTCTGGTGGTCGTCCTTCCTCCTCGCCGGGCAGAACTATAGTTCTCCGGATTGGCAAGTCGTCCCGACTTCAAACCTCAAACAGTACTACCTGCTGCCTCGTTTGAAGTCCGAATCGGTGACGTTACCTATCAGATGTCACTCGCCTTTGCTAATTGCTTCTCACCTCTATCGGCTAATGATCGGGCGTGATTGGAGAAGCTCTGCATTTGCCGATGATGTCTCATTTAGATTTCCTCGAGGCAATGTAAGTATACCTTAGTTTAACCAGACCACTGACCTGATTGACAGCTCTCCTAGGGCTGGCCCGAAGGATTAGATTTATTTTACGTGGCTAAGAACCAATTGGTTACCTAGCAACGGCACCTACAGCTTATTGTGGAATTCGAACCACATCATAAAAGGAAATGAATTTCTATCACCAGAAATAAATTTCTCTAATTCTTCAATGGCCAGTCGGAGAATCGAAAGTGGGCCCAACAGAGTGCTAACCGAGAACGATACCAACCTGTCCAATGAGGAACTGACATTGATGGTACTGATGGCAGTACATACTGTACACTGATGAAATCGGAGACGGTGAAGATGCAACAACGTTTACTAATAAACGCACTTTCTTTATTTTAGTATGACATTAAGTCTTTCATACATTCTACTAAACTGATACGTAATAAATGGTGTATGCACGACAGTGAAATTATTGTCGCTAAATCGTGTTATAAAATGGTGAGAATAAACGTTGAGTTTCTCATATATATACCCACTATACAAATACATGCAAATGTAATTATATCATGAAATCACGATCCAAACACAAGACAACGAAATTTCACTCCAATTTCTGTCAAATTCGAAATGATTGCTCTAAAATACGAAGCACTCTTATATATACCGGTATTATATATTAACGCGTTTGATGCACTCTCCTATATTAACCTGTTTGCACAGTAATGGCAACAATGACAGTGCTAACCCAAGACATGACTCACTGAAACGTGGAATATTCCCTAAATGGCAAAAGGCAACCTTTTCAACAGAGTAGTCACGATTTCAAGCAAGTCTCTAAATGCTTCCCTGATTTAAACCCAAGTGTATTATTCTGAGAGGGTTATTCTTACGAAACATTATTCGTGAGGTATCAACGAGGAACAATATTCAGAGTAACGCTAAACAACAAACAACAAAGGAAAGAAAACTTTATACGTAATAAAAGACAAGAATAGAGATTACTGAACACAAACAAAGCCACTCCAACATCTAAAAACATAACAGACCCCTCACACGTCTCGACTGTCGACCTAACCGGGCAACAAACTTCTCTCTGCTGGGAGAAAGGGCGCTGGTGACTGATACAATACATGTACACTCAGCAAGGAAAGTTAGGATACAGTTTTTTTAAATCTTCGGACATGTATCGCTCAATAATGTGACATCTGGCAACTTTAGAAAGGGGAGGAGCTTCAATCTTATTGTGTTTGTTTTTTGCTTGACCTCCTATAACTTTCAGTCATATTCTACGATTCTGAAATCATTGATATTTAAATGCAGTAGTAAGCTTTACAGTATTCGTTCAAGTTGTAATTTGCAGCGACAGTTCTGAGCAAAATAAACATTTTTCGACATAACCTACCAAATAACCTTACACAAATGAATTTATGGCGCCACAATGAACGGAATGCTTGCATAATCGGAAACACGACCTTCCATAATGAAATCAAGAGTTAAATTTGAGCAATGTCCAGCAAAAAGTCTAGGGAACAATAAAGGAACGAATGCAATGTTATGATGAGAGAGAGAGAGAGAGAGAGAGAGAGAGAGAGAGAGAGAGAGAGAGAGAGAGTCTGCTGTTGTGTAAGCCTAGACCTATATGTAGAGCTACTCATTTCATTATTTTTTTTCTTTTAGAGACTGAGAGATACTATATTTATATAGTATGTTTTAGCAATGGAGAGAGAGAGAGAGAGAGAGAGAGAGAGAGAGAGAGAGAGAGAGAGAGAGAGAGAGAGAGAGAGAGAAACTATGGCAACGTCAAGAAACATCCAGTTACTTGTGTTTTCCCGCCGAAGTTCTCGCGCTGCTCCTCACATCATAGAGAACGCTCTTGCGGATTTAAATAGATTTGGTCAACCTACCCTAGCTGTCACAACATTAACTGCCATTAATTCCAGCTGACTTTTAACACCGTGAAATACAAATATGAATGTGTAAAAATTAAAGAAATTATTATTACCCCGTATGGTGATGCAATAATAAACCTGTTCATAACGGAAAACGAGTAAATATTGCCGTTCTGATAAACAGTACTTACATCGAGATATCCACACATTATCTTTTAGATCTCTATGAACGAAGTCATCTGAGAAATTCTGATTACTTCGGACATGCATGGTGTTTTTAAGTATCTGAACGTTTTTGTTTTGCAGATTTAACATATATGATATAATTTGCATTGTATTTTCATATTCTAGAGTAAATTTACCGAGATTATGTGTTTTCTGTAAGAAAAAAAATTAAAATTCGATGAACGAATTCTGATGAAAACTGTATCCTCACTTTCCTTGCTGAGTGTACATACGCTACCAGGGTCTGACAGGCAGGGCAGCCGATCGAGACTACGGTCTACCCCAGAGCCAAATCAAAGTCCTTCAAAGAAGGCATCGTGCTTACCCCATACAAATGGGGAAAAAACCACGTTAAAAAAAAAAAGAAAAAAGAAAAATAGAGATTACTGAAAAATTTCCTTGACCATTTGAGAGAGAAATAGCTAAAAGCTAAAACGAAACTTATATATGGCAAGAAACAGATATACGAGAACAAATGTCCAATTTGAATCTATTGTAAAATATTGAGGGAAAAAGGCCCGATGGAACTTGAGGCAAAAATAAAAAGCTTGGCAAAATGTATGACAAAAGAATAATAAGAGCCAAACAGCGAGAAATGAAACCACGACCGAAAATAAAAATAAGAGAAAAAAAAATATTCAATAAAACCCGTGATAACATCGAGGAAATAAAAAATCAATCATCAACGAAAAGAGACTCAAATATGTCAGGGGAAACTACGTAAATATATATATATATATATATATATATATATATATATATATATATATATATATATATATATATATATATATATATATATATATATATATTATATATATATATATATATATATTATTATTATATATATATATATATGTGTATGTGTGTGTGTGTAAACCAATAATATTTTGCTTTCAAATACACATTTATGGAAGAAAGTTAAAGTATCTAAATAATTGAAAACCAATCACACATACATATGTTAATTATAAGTCATATACATACATACATACATACATACATACATACATGTTATAGCTTTCATATATATATATATATATATATATATATATATAAGTATATGTATAAGTATTAGTATATATATATATATATATATATATATATATATATATATTATTATTATTATTATTATTATTATTATTATTATTATATGAAGATGAACCCTATTCATATGGAAGAAGCCCACAGGGACCACTGACTTGACATTCAAGCTTGCAAAGAATATGGTGTTCATTAGAAAGAAATAAGAGGAAGTAAAGGGAAAATGTAGACATGTATGTATATATGCAGATAAGTAACGAGACAGACGCACAGGGAAAGAAAAAGAGGATTAATAAAATGATATATAAGATATAAAAAATTATAACCACTGTAGCAAAGCAGACTAACCTCTGAACATCAAGTAAAATATTAATTTCTTGTCCTTCAAATTTTTTATAATGCAGGCCAACTGATAGCGGTGATATGTACAATTTTATGAGTTCTATAATCAATATTCATGAGGAACTTTATGAAAACCCAAATGCAGTGCCCTTTATGAAAATGTTATATATTTTTTCTAATTTCAAGGAATCGTTGGAAGCCAAAAACATAACCGAATTTTATGAAGTTGAGAAGGAAATGTGTTATCGAATTGGCTCTGCTGTGGAATTCAGCTAATGAATACAGTGACTTAATTCAGAGGGGTATATTTAACCTCTGAATAATAATAATAATAATAATAATAATAATAATAATAATAATAATAATAATAATAATAATAAATAATTATTATTATTATTATTGCAAATCTATTCACAATCCCGTGAATATAAAGTAAAATAAATTATTATTATAGTATTATAGTGATAAAATACTTAGGAAATTCAACATAGTAGTTCAGCTAGAAGAAGGGAGCTGAGCAGGCTGGAAAGCTGGTAATCATTAAAATACATTACCTGTTGATAAATTATTAAATTATTAACAAAAACTATTAGGTGAAATTAATAATGATAGTAGCAGTGGAAGTAGTGGTAACATTATGGCTCCTGTTATTAAAAGCAAAATCAACAAAAACTAAGATATTAATAATGATAACGGGCTATCTGTTATCTCTAACTATATATGAATATAAGTTATTTTCGTTATATGTCAGATGATGACACTGTCCATCGCTTTTAAACAAACAAACTCCACGTCCACGCACTACTGATGTAAGACCTATATTGAATTATTATTATTATTATTATTATTATTATTATTATTATTATTATTATTATTATTATTTTAGGAGACATCAAACTAACGACTGGATGAAAGTAACCGACATTTAATTAAATCCCATTACACTGAGAACAATAGCATCTCAACTCTTACTTAGAAGCCATATGCCTGTCGGGTGCATCAGAAGTCCGTAAACCTCTGCCAAGGGCTGTGGTAGGCGGTTCCTACTCCATCCCCCACACCACTGACTCTAACACCACCCCCTACTCCACCTGAGGTCCCATAACTAGGTCCAGATCCCTTCCAAAATCTAATTATTTGTTGCCAGTCACCATGCCCAAATTTGGGCAAAATTTCTAAAAAAAACCAAAACGGCTTTTTTTGTAAAGTCCTGCTAGCCAGCAGACAATCCAAACAGATAAATATACAAACAGGCATAAAAAAAAATCCTTGTCAGGGGTAGTAATCACGTTAATTGCCTAAAGAAACTAACAAATTTAAAAGCAAGAGACGAAGAAGCGTTCATCCACAATCGGAACGGAGACTCGGTAAATAGGCAATGCTGAAAAAGTTTACCATGGAAATAAAAAAATGAAACAAGTACGACAATCAGATATAAAAGAAAGCATTGGGCAAAAGAAAAGTCTGTGCTTGTCTCGAAAATACGAAACCGTCGGCGCAGTGGTTAAGAAATCAAGATTAATGTCATCTAGAGTAACACGGGTTCTAAGAAGGTGTAAGGAGCGATTTGGCAACGAAATCACTCGAGCGGACAAACTACACGTACACAACAGGTCACGAGATACATAGTATGTACAGCGCTTTCACATCTCAATGTCATCAATTGCGCTTTCTTGTCTGAGTAAAAAATCTCTCTCTCTCTCTCTCTCTCTCTCTCTCTCTCTCTCTCTCTCTCTCTCAATCTGGTTCAGAATCGTACACAATTATAATTTGCAATAACTTAAATATTTTAATTGTATTACCATTCCAACATTGCACACAAAAAAAAACATATGTATATGTATATATAAAATATATACAATATATATATATATACACACATATAATATATATATATATATATATATATATATATTTATATATAATATATATATATATATATATATATATATATAATATATATATATATATATATATATATATATTCATAACACAAAAATTAAACATAATTTAAAACCTTCCTCACTGACCTTAAGCCTCAGACGAAAACAGACTGCATGTACATCTTTCAAAAAATCTTCTTACCATCAGTGACAGTGAGAGAGAGAGAGAGAGAGAGAGAGAGAGAGAGAGAGAGAGAGAGAGAGAGAGAGAGAGAGAGAGAGAGAGAAACACAACCCTCCTTGGTAATACGGATTCTTAAAAAAAAAAAAAAGGATGATCGCTTTATTTATTCATCTCGGGTTTCGGGGACTTGATGCTTGACTGACTTCTTCTTCCTTCAAGTGTACAAGGTCATCCATCATTTTCTTGAAGGCCCAAGCTAATTCAGGCGCCGTTATGTTAATTGAGCAGTCTCTCTCTCTCTCTCTCTCTCTCTTCTCTCTCTCTCTCTCTCTCTCTCTCTCTCTCTGTGGCTAAATACAAGCTTCCTTGATCAGTGCTGATTGTTGTTATTGTTAAGGGTTCGCGTCTGCGTCAATATTTTTGCGAGGTTAGTTGGTCTGAGATTAAATTTTTTGCAGCAGATGAATCACTGAATTTCGTCACTCCAGTGCAGAAAATGTATTTTCATGCATGAGAGAGAGAGAGAGAGAGAGAGAGAGAGAGAGAGAGAGAGAGAGAGAGAGAGAGATTTGGTAAATAATATTCGATTAGAAGTATCATATATTTCGCAGGAAATTCACGGCAACAACTATTAGTGAACGAGACCAGTTTGCTTACAATCACAATATTTACCCAGAGAGTGAAACCATGAAGTATTCTTATCTAATGACTCGGAAGATCAAGAAAATTGCTGCATAATTCCCTTTCAATATTTCTTGCCCTTGAAAGGGATATCAATATGACCCGATGTAATTCCCTGGTCACTTGCGGATAAAAATAATTTAAGGTAACTAAATATTTGACCAATATGTACTGAGATTCTGACTATGTGAATTTTCTGTTCACTACCGCTCGTCAAAGTGGTTACGTTTCAAAATTCATACTTAATAGACCCTTACATTTAACTGACGCAGACAGAAAACAGACAATGCCCTGCTACCTTGAACGTCTTTGAAATGAGACCCAAACAGAGGAAGAAGCGTAAGCGGAAGAGAGCGCGTGTGGCGTTGCTTTCATCAAAATCCTTCCTCTTTCTTGCGGGATATTTCCGTCATCATCGCTTGCCTGACACGTCACGTGTCATAACATTTACTTCCGCGCACCTCCGGATGTTCATCACTTTACCGGGAGTGTTTATTGAATGACCAAACTGAACGCGCTCGAAATACATCTGGTCTTGTGTCGAAAAGAACGCACCCTCCTTCCGAGACCTGAATCGTCCGCACTAAAGTTGCTGGATTCCTTTATTCTAATCATTTGCCTTAGAGAAAATCTTTTAATTTAGAAAGATATTCCAATGGACTTTTGTCTTACCTCAGCACTTACCTTACGCTATGAATTACAATGTTGTTGATATAATTCTAATTTTGTTTTCATCCCTGTTTACCGGCAAACGGATATGAACATTTTTGGAGACATGTTTAATGAAAACGCTCTAAGGATATACTGTAGATTTAATGAATCCAAAATATCCACTAATGGATAATCATGCATGGTCACCGATAATGTCAATAAGATTGGTATTATAGAACATAATAACTTTATGAATTGTTATTTATATTTAAGAGAACACGTTTAATTACAACGTTATTGTGTAAGTAATCAAAAACACGAGACCCAATTTAAGCTATATTTTCCCATTTGCTGAAATCTTGTTACCAACCCTCTCATGGACTAAGGAAAAATAAAAAAAAAAAAAACAGAAAATGAAAGGTTTTCTTTTCAAATTAATTAGCCTCATTATCGTACAGACGCAAAGTGGCCTTTATTACAAAAATCGGGAAATTCACAGACACTTTGACTCTGATCTCAATCAGTTGAAAATAGGAATAGCAATAAAAAAATGGAGAAATATTTTCAAAAGTCATAAAAATCTCCTAACTTTGCAAGTGAAATTACATTGCAAACACCTTAATTGAGTAATGAAATAAAAGAGCAAAAGACGTACAAGTTCATATGTAGTCAAAGGAATGAACGTTAGCTATCTTCAATTCTGAATTGAACAAAATAGATCTTTAGAATAGTTTTCACGGGGTATAGTCAATAATCTTATGCGCTGTAAGTGTACCTCCGTCTGCACAGATTTTAAATTCTGGACCAGCTTTAGTTTAAGAAATAATCTGGTTGCAGTAAGTTAAAAACAAACTCTAATGGCCATACTTACTCATGAAACACACACACATGCATATTTTGTGTGTGTGTGTATGTATATGTATGTGTATATATATATATATATATATATATATATATATATATATATATATATATATATATATATATCTATCTATATATATATATATATATATATATATATATATATATATATATATATATATATATATATATACATGTATATATACACATATATGTAACTGGAAAGTAAATGCAAAAATATACTACAGAACTCAAAACAGTTACAAGCACATGACATATTAATAGCACGTGTCATCACCGACCATTCCTAAGAAGCTAGTGCCAAGTAAGTGCCTCAAGCATGCAATATAGAAAGCTCTCTCTCTCTCTGTCTCTCTCTCTGACATGATGTCAGAAGAAGAAGAAGAAGAGAAAATGGAGAACGCATCGTTCGTCTGAAAGAATGCGGCCCCCCCCAAAAAAAAAAAAAATTCGCAACGATCGTGTACGAGCTTTTTGGTAAGGGAGGTAATAAGAACATCGCATGGCCCGTTCAGGCACTCAGGAAAATTCTCTCTCTCTCTCTCTCAATCACTCCTCCTCCTGTTCTCTTGTACTATGAAGTGACAAAGCAGCGGAAGCCACTTTCCCTCTTCCACTCCGACAGCAGCCATCATGTCTCTATGATGAGGAGACCTCGGCGAAAGCCTCCTCTGAAAATCCCATTTGGAAATTGGTTTTCACCATTTCGTCGTGAGACACAAAAGTGGTTTTCACGCCATTCGTGTTTGTTCGCCAGGGAAGGTCCCTCTAGAAGGAGGAATAAAAAAAAAGGAAGCATACAACAAACAAGGCACTGAAGGTTTTTATCATGATGGCACAACGTTTTACTAAATTTTCATTTCTCCTGTTTACTAATCACAGTAGTTTTAAAGAAAGGAAAATTACTGTGTTGCATCTGTCAACCATAGGATCATTTCACCTGTCCTGTAAACTTAAGTTATTATACTGCTACCAGTTCATTTGTTAAATTTTTAATGCATCACTAATCAGCTGGCTTAATAAGTAATGTAAGCCTAGCACCGAGGACCATAGTATATGTGACGACAGTCTATAGGCCTAAATTTGTCAATTTACCAATTCACGTGCTTTGTCATCAGTCCCGCCACACCATCAATTAGCCTGATAGCCCATCTATTGTGCTCTACTTTAGCCGATCAATATGTAAATATTTCTCTCAGTCTATCTATCTATCTATCTATATATATACATACATATATATATAGAAATATATGTTGATTGACCTACCTCTTTGATACCACCTCTATCCATCATCCATCGATTTATTTATTTATCTGTCAATTTTTCCATCCTACAACACAATCGTATACTGCTCAACCGTCCGTCTACTTGTCTTTCCATCAGTGTCCTCGGACATCTAATAATCAACTACTTTTCCGTCTATCAGGAAATACATATATCAAAATGGGAATCTGTTTAAGCCTATTTGTCCTACTGCTTTTCAAACCATTCATCTGTTCATCAGTCTGTTTTCCCCTAAAAAACAGTTATACAAAATTAAATGGTCTAAATTTCAAGTCATTAAGTAGCCCAGAACTAGACCATACATAATTCTGTAAGTGTACAAATTAATAAATTCATTTTCATATACAAAGGTATAGTTCTGTTCCGACTTGCCATTAAAACACGAAAGCTGAAATTGAAGCACCCACCAGAAAAGTTGCCCGAATTTCTAGGTTTAATATATTGGACGTTCATGAGATAAAATTCCACTACTGCGTCAGTTTTCTTATAAATATACAGGAGCTCTTGTCTGCCTGAGTGGCATACCTCATCAGCTGTAACAATCAGCAGGAGAGCTTTATAGCTCAGGCAGACGGAAGCTCCTAGATTTTTCTGGGAACGCAAAAAAGCTTCTTGAAGGCGAACACCTTGAGGATTTTGCAACTGAATGTCAAAATTAATATGCCATTCCAGAAACCATATCTGAGGAGCTGCAGACTATTAACATCAGGAATTTATAGAAATCAGTTTAAAAGAACTACTGGGATGCAATGTAGGTACGAAGACAAAATCCACGGAGATCATCATCCTACCAGAAGCCTTGGATGCAATAAAGAACAGACAAATAAAAGATACTTGAAGGAAATAACCAGGGAGGAAATAAAGAACGCAAAGAGGAACGTGGTAAGCACTGAGTGAACTGAAATGAAATGAAAAAAGAGATAAATAAAAGAAAATTAACGGTTGATGTTCACAGAGCCATGTATTCTTGATTTTTCGTGAAATATGAATAGGTGAAGGGGAAACGAAGAAGATATCCGTCAAAATAGGTACGAGTCAATAATAACATTAGAAGAAGAAAGACAACGCTGGGCGGAACACCGCTGTAAAGTCACGAACAAGAGATATGGGGTGGATTTTTTGAATGTTATATACTTTAAGGATGGACTCAAAATGTATAAAAGACAGAAAATAAATCAGGCGTTTTAACGAAGCCTTGCCTGAAATGACTGCATCATAAATGAAGAAGTTATAACTAAAACACTGAGGTCATATACAGCGCCTATGAAACAGTTGATGTGGTTTGGAGGAAAACATAATTTTTATGTTTTAAATTCCTTGGGAGGCAGGGAGGGGGGGAGAGCGGGGAGGATGATATTCTATGCCTGCCTTTCGGATATCATTATCATTATACGGGTGATGATACCTTCTGCTCATACTACTACTACTACTACTACTACTACTACTACTACTACTACTACTACTACTACTACTAATAATAATAATAATAATAATAATAATAATAATAATGTATTTAAAGGGAAGATTCTACCAATTTGGACTGAACGCTCTAAGGGCAAATACCTGCCTGTCGAAAAAATTCATTCACAAAAATAAATCATCAAGATCACGTAAAAATAAAAAAAAAATATCCATTACAACTGTTAACAACTCGACAAACGCTCGCGACCACCGAATAGCAGCAGCGAGCTGACAGAAGCTCGCTCCTTCCGTGAGCAGCAAATGCAAACGGAAAACGCCCAACCTCATTTCGTATGCCGGACCGAACCATCTGCATAAACAGAAAATGAGTCTTAAAAAGCATTACGATGCCGTTACAAAAAAAAAAAAAAAAAAAAACACTCGTCCTGAAATAACTCAGACCCACCTCGCACATTAAATCAACTTTGGCCATTGCGCATCAAATTGGTTTACGCCGTAAGTCCGTGGTTTCGCTACGTGGCTTATATGCCGCTGGGCACGGCGTTAAACTCAACAGGGTAAAACTCCAAGCAGACTCCATATTACAGTCGTAAAATAGCTTCGGGGAATTCCACATGGGCAATATTTATTGCCGTGCTCGCATTCAGATGTCACTGCTACCCCTTTCCGTTTGCGATGATTTCCAGGGTGGGGTTGCGACCCCTTACTTATGGTCGAAAGGACAGCTTACACTTTGTATTTATTCACTGTAAGTCCTTCATGTAAAACATAACTTGAAGAGCAAAGTTTATTTATTCAACGAAGATCAAATTTCAAAATAGTAATTCTGCTAATCTAACTTCATAAATAGACAAAGTATTACTGAACTGAACATTCAGTGACAGATGGTTGTCAATAAACAAAACATAAATCTGAATAAATAAATATACTACGGAAAGAAATAAACATAAGGATAAACACTTCCACTAACAAGCACCCTCTTGTACACAGATCTGAGCTGGCAAGATGCACCAATTACACACGAGTGTCAGGTTCTGAAGATGCCCTTGACCTACGTTCCATCTATCGGTAAATGTATCCGATATGGAAACTCTTGCTTCACCAAAAGCCAAAATAACTCGCTTCCTTCTATTTCTTTGATCTGAAAAAATAAACAATTTCTCTGCATGTCTACAATTCTTTAGTAGAATGGTCAAATGTAATGGAATTATAATCATTCAGTGGTATTTTAGTGTCATATGTATAACTGATTCTTTAATGATATAGTTATATGTAGTGGAATTATAATGCATCAATTGTATTTTAGTGTCATAATGCATAACTGATTTAAAGAAGGCAACTAGTTTACGATAAATCAGCGATTGAAGTTAGGCTACATTTATCTCGGCAAAAATGAGAGTAGTTTGTCACCTAAATGCAACATTAATTTTTAACCCACTTTTTTCTTAGTGACAGAGGGAGACACCCGGTCATTACAAAAAAAAAAGAAAACACTTCGTCTCTCCCTGGAAATCCTCGGAACTCATCAGCAGAAAGCAAGCCCATCAAACCCAGTGCCTAGAGAAGCCTATGTACTTTTTTTTAGGCGATCACGCCGCCCGTAAAACCGCCGATAAAAATCGCCGGAAGAGCTCACATAAGAGGCGAATAAATCACGAAATGAGCGAGAAGCATCGAATTCCCCTCAATGCTTTTGCCCGGAGCCGTTAAAATTATACGGCCTTACGTAAAATTGGAATGTGAATGCCCTCCTAAAACAAAACAAACACACATTCACACACAAAAAAAAACACTATTATCTGGACTCAAGGCCCAATTTCAGTGATTGGATAAAGAAGTTTACTTTTTTCTGAAGCATATTAAGATAGTCGGTAAAAGTCAAGTGTGTGTATGTTCTGAGGATATATATATATATATATATATATATATATATATATATATATATATATATATATATATATATATATATATATATATATATATATATATACTGCTAATGGCTAACTCTGACTGACTGCGGTTTCAGCATTTTAGTATTATAATATATGTATATATATATATATATATATCTATATATATATATATATATATATATATATTATATATATATATATATATATATATATATATATATATATATATATATATATATATATATACATATATATACATATATATATATATATATGTATATATATATATATATATATATATATATATATATATATATATATATATATATATATATATATATATATATATATATATATATATATGTATATATATATATATATGTATATATATATATATATATATATATATATATATATATATACATATATATATATACATATATACAGAATGGACGTATGTAATTGCAGTTACCAAAATGCCTTCTTAACCTCTCGAATTCTTCTACGTTTGTCACCACAAAGCCTAAGATCCAAATGCAAGAATATGAGTGAAATTCTGATGTCCAAAAAGATTCGAACCCTGCATTTGGTTGTATCAGAACGAGGTCATGTTGCTGACCTGACCACGAAAATGGTATTGTATTATAATTGCATTGGGCGTCTAGTAAAAGTGATTAGTAGATTATATATATATATATATATATATATATATATATATATATATATATATATATATATATATATATATATATGTGTGGGTGTGTGTGTGTGTGTGTTTTAAATAATCCTAAAAAAAGATTACGTAACCGAAATCTAGTATAGACAAAATTTTTTATTGGTCTTCGCACAGAAACCTCGTCTAATATATGACGTACCACCACTGAATATGTAAATCTGACATACTGTATGTATTTTAGACTCATACATTTAATCTTTATGTAAATAATTATCATACATTTGTCTATGAAGGTCTAACCAATGTACACGACGTAAGCTCGCTTTTCAAATAAAAAAACGCTTTATTGATCATCATTATCTATTACTGCATTAGATAATGATGAAAAATATAATATAAAAAGAAGAATGGCATTGATAAGAAAAAAGTAATAATTATAATGAAAATCAATTCAAATTGTATCTGATGTTCTTTTGTACCACACTCAAGCAAGGTTTGTTGCAATATGGAAAATAATTCAAAAGCTGAGAGTTTCATTTTGAAAATATATCTTATTTTCTTATGAAACGAACAGAATTTTCCCGTTGGTTATAATCCCTTTGTAATTCATGTTTCCTCTTTGTAATTTGTGCTTATTTGTGGGGCATAATCATATCAATATTTTGTAATATCTACGTACAATTAACGGAGCAACAGATCAAACACAAGGATGACTTGATACCGAAGAGGAAAGTCCTTCCAAATAAGTCTGAACACCTCAAGAAAGGTGATTTGCATGACACCGACAGTACTTTGATCTAGTGCCTGATATCTTTGGCCCTTATTGATGCCTTAGTAAACAAGTTCAATACATAAAGAAAGTACCGGGCTTCCTCACCAACATAACCCCTTTTCAACTGCACTTAACTATAAGAAAAATTAAATTAAACATGCTTTTATTAAAATGCACTAAAAAGTACGAAATAATTTTTTTGACACGCCCTAGGGTTTTCTTACAATTAATCATGTCTACAAAAATTACAAAAATAAAAGCGTGAGCGCCAAGCATGGAAGGAAATGCTATAAGAAAAGAAATATATTTTTATATTTCTTGTAGCATTTCCTTTCAATGTTTTTTATTTCTTGTTTAAGGGGGGAGGGGGTCTGAGTGGAATTAAATTCTTTGGAAAAATTTGTGAGATAAGATTACTGTTCTTATGAAACGGTCCTATTTAGCCTATATAAAAACTATAACGAAATTGCTGAGCAGTTAACTATACCCTCTCCAGGTTTATCAGTGCTTCCTCTCTCACTCTCTCTCTCTCTCTCTCTCTCTCTCTCTAAACCAGCGACCGCCAAACTCCATTTGGCCTAATTACCGGCGACCAATGTCAGGACAGAAAAAGTGTATCGCGACAATTAACGAAAATTCCTGACCCTAAGCGATGTATAATGAGGTCATAGCAATGGACCGATTCTTCATATCAGCCGTCCCCTTTCTCTCACAAACCCTTTCCCCTCTCTCCCTCCCTCTTTGGTGCATTATCATTAGCACGAGCCTGTCTACCTGCCTGCCTGCCTGCCTCTCTCTCTCTCTCTCTCTCTCTCAGTGCATTGTGTCAGGATAACAACCTGATTCTTTTCTCCATCTTTTTCAATCCCTATTTTACGATCGCGACAAAGACAATGCCAGGAATCAGTCTGTGGGTTAATCACTGGTGCCTTTATACAATTTCGCAGGAGTGACTTAATCTGTTCGCTGCTGTAATTGGTTATTCACGTCCTTTGAACGGCTGTAAAAACTGCGGAACGGCGGGTGACCGGTGAACCGCATTAACCAGAGGCCTTGAAATAAAGCTCTTCGATTGATGTGAGATTGAATATGCGGCTTTGTTTGATTATATGCATCCTACATAACCCTCAAACATCATTAATGTATTTCGTAGTAGAGAGCATGATGCCACTTGCTAATGTTATTTCGTTTTCTTGTTTTCTCTAAAACATCTGTTGAAGTTTGGAGTGAAAATGGGTTTATTCAATAATAATAAATATCAGTTTAGTAGAAAAAATTACGGGAATATTGTTTAAATCTTCCATTTATTATTTTGGGAGTTATGTATATGTATATGTGTGTTTTCCTTTCCGCTCTTATTTTTCTCTTCTCATTTTCGGTCGTGGCAATCTTGATTCGTGCATAGACGGCATCCAGTTCAATCAGAATTTCAAAACTAAACGCTTTGCCTTTATCTTCAAATAAAACCCTAAAGGTTTTCAAGGGCAATGAACATTAATAGTCCTTTTTCTCTTGTCTTACTGTTTCTTTTCTCTTTGTCTCAGTTGCACCTGTAGTCTGCGCCAGTCTCTTTATTACATCTGCTCTACTACGGGCGACTGAAATATTCTTTAGGGCTCAAAAAGGAATATCCCAGTTCATTACAAAAGCTACCAAAAATTTATTAGATGACACAGTCTGCAACACAGAATGCTGGATTCGATTCCTAAAGAGTGACCTTGTTTAGCCAGACTCCTATTTCCTGTTTGTATTT
>NC_089799.1:9933374-9963374 GCF_040412425.1 Macrobrachium rosenbergii
ATTATAGACCAATTACAATTACCCCACTTTACAAATTCCAGGTTCTTTGCTGAACTGCATTATAGTAACATTTCCTATTTTTTCAAACAAAATTATAGACCACTTACAAAATCCAGGTTCATTGCTGAACTGCATTATCGGAATATTTCCTACTTTTCAAACATAAAAGTAGGTCATTATCACCTTCTGAATTAATGAAAATCGTCAAAATCAAGGAAGGAAAACGGGGATATTAAAGACAATGCACGACTATTCTAGGACGTAACATACTGGTACTATACTAAAGTTCAGTCTATTCTTTTAAGGTGAGGCTGCTACATCACAGAGACGCGGTATTTTAATAAATTATTCTGGTCTACTCTAAAACCTCATTTTTTTTTTTACTAGGAGCAATTTTCTTTTATCGAACATCTGCATATATAAAAAGAAAAAAAACAATTTTAACTTGAAAGACATACACACAATTTTGTAGTGTAATTTATCGGTACGAAAAGTCCCAAAAGCAATATAACAGAAAAAGGTAAAGAACAGAGAGAGAGAGAGAGAGAGAGAGAGAGAAACAACAAGGTAATGTGTGTGTGTGTATGAGGAGAGAGAAGAAAACACCAATTTAGAGAGAGAGAGAGAGAGAGAACAAGAACAACAAGGTAATGTGTGTGTGTATGAGAGAGAGAAGAAAAACACCAAAGAAAGAGAGAGAGAGAGAGAGAGAGAGAGAGAGAGAGAGACGATAGAGCAAGAAGAGAAAAAACAAGAGACATAAACATACGACAAGTCAGAGGTGAAAAAAAAGTAAAGAGAAAGAGAGAGAGAGAGAGAGAGAGAGAGAGAGAGAGAGTAAAGGAAGCGTGGCTAATATGTTAATCACCCAGATATATTTCATTATGTAGATGAGGGTCATAATTCTTGCCGAGAGCGTCGGGCTATTTGTTAGCCACCTCCTTTTTGCTCGAACCCCCGGCATCATGATATCAATAAGCTTACACATCTAATACGAGGAGACGCAATGCCACCTACTTCTGTGCCCCCAGTCTTTCTTTCTTTCCTTCTTTCTTTGACTTTCCACTTGTGAACTGCAATGCCACTTCGTTTGCTTTTTGCATGCTTTCACTCACACACTTTTTGCTTGGTTTGTATCTTACTTGAATTTATTGATCAGACACATTAACAATTCCTTTTAATGTTTATTTTTTTTTGTTTCCACTTTTTTTCTTCTTTGCTTTTTTGCTGGTTTTTGCTGAAAAGACTGATTATCAATCATTGCTTTTATGTCCTTTGTTTGTTATTTTCATATATAGAGTGGAAAGTCACCTACGATTTGTTTCGTTTTACTTTTTGTTGTTGCAAGACACATACTTATTGTTTCGTTTGTTTATTAATAATTTTCATTGATGAGATGCAAAGCCACTAGTTTTTTGGTCCATTTTCACTGAAGAGACGCAATGCCACTTGCTTTGTATTTAATTTGTTTTTTATTCGTTTTGACCGATAGGACGTAACACAACACATACTTCGACACCATCCAGTTTGAATGAGGTCCTTTTAGTAATTCTACTATTGCACAGAACAATTGTGTATGTGATAAAGTTAACTTCGTTGTGTGTGTGTGTGTGAGTGTGAGTGTGAGTGTGTGTGTGTGTTGCTTTCCTGTCCACTGTTCTGTTAATGTAACATATGTTGTGTTGTATGTGTGTCTGTTGTTGTTTTCCTTCTCATTATTATGTTATTAAAACATGTGTTTTTTGTATGTGTATGTGTGTGTAGGTTGTCTTTTCATTATTCTGTTAATACAACATGTTTAGTTGTATGTGTAATGTGTATGTGTGCATTGTTGTTTTCCTGTTCATTAGTCTGTTATATAACATATTTTGTTGAATGTGCGTGCGTTGCTGTTGTTTTCCTTTCCATGACTCTGTTAATACAACACATGTTCTGCTGTATGTGTGTGTGTTCTTTTCCTTCTCACTGCTGTTCTGTTATACAAGGTGTTTTGTTGTGTGTGTGTGTTGTTTTGCTTTTCACTGTTCTGTTAATACAACAAATGTTTTGTTGCATGAGTGTGCGTACGTGTGTAGTTTTCCTTTTCACCGTTCTAATAACAAATCTCTAGGTAATCTCATCTAAGACTAAGACTGCACCTTCAATATTACAAACCCCAGAAAAAACTCTGACATTTATTATTTTTCAGAAGTGGTAAAAATGCTAGACGTTTCCATTACATATCATTAAGTGACTGTCTTTTTGAAAGGTTGAACGACCCATTTTTTTCCTATGCCATTTTATACGAACAACCTCTTCCCCCTTTTGTTTAACATAAGTGGAAAAACGATTTTCTGTAAAAAAAAAACACTCAAATTTTATTACTATATTTTTCCAAGCCCATTTCCATTTCTAACATGGTTTTAATTAATAGAGCTCTCTCTCTCTCTCTCTCTCTCTCTCTCTCTCTCTCTCTCTCTCTCTCTCTCTCTCTCTCTCTCTCTCTCTTATTACGTCTTAGTAATAACTGATTTTTATTCAAACACTTAAAAATATCATATTTCTAATTTAGACGTGGCTCTAGATGACTTACAAACGGAAGCCTAAGTATGAGAATTAACAATAAAAAAATAATTAGAATAAAACCTCACTTTAACAGCGGCTATCTTTTAGCAGTATAATTTCATCCTTTTCCTTACCAATTTCATTCATTCTTTCTTTTTCAATTCATATAAAATATATACATACATAAATCATACATATATTTCAATATATATATAAAATATATATATATATATATATATACATACATATATATGTATATATATATATATATATATATATATATATATATATATGAGTAGATATTCAGGTAGATAAATCAAGTGTCCTAACAAAAATTACAGTCAGCTTCATAGAAAGCCTTTTTCCAAATATCACGTAACGTGCGAGTTTTTTCTGTCTACAGTAAAAAAATTCAGAAAGAAACTCTTGAAAGATCTTTAATTAAATCTGGATCACTGATGAAAACAGATGGAGACGGAAAAAGGTAAATCTTTGGCAGCATATACTGTTGCATTGTATTGTACTGGATTTTATTGTATTGTATTGCATATTAATTTATTTCTTAAATTACATTTATATATAGTTTAATTTCAAGAAATTATGGGCATGTTGTACTTCAGACTCATCATGAAGTAAACAGCAAAAAAAGATTAATTTTCTATATTTTGTAACACTTTAAAAACTCTATCATGAAAACCTTCAAATTACCACCATAAGGTCTGTCTGGATACTAATGCTAGGAAATGCCCAGTTGACAACCCAGTAAATGAAGAATACAGTCAAATCTATAAAATGAAATAAACAAATTAACAAATAAACTAATCAATTAATAAATTAATAGCCGCTCGTTGTTGGCTAAACAATAAAGGCGTTTATTGCTTTATAAGAGAACAGAAATCAAGGGTGCAATATTAACCAAAAGGGATTGCGCTTATTACAGGAGACCTCTTCAAGCTTTTCAATAATACAGTTTTGAAAATGCAGAAGAGGATAAATATCCATGAACACAAGTTATTTATATATATATATATATATATATATATATATATATATATATATATATATATATATATATATATACAGAATATATATATATATATATATATATATACGTATATATTATATATATATATATATATATATATATATATATTAATATACCTATATATATACACATATATAAATATATATATATATATATATATATATATATATATATATATATATATATATATATATAATATAATATATATATATATATATATTTTATATATATATATATATATTTTCATGATGTTGCCTTGTAATATGTATATCCTCCTATAATTTGACATATTTGTTTTTTTATGTGTTATGTGTAATGATAATGATTGTTGAAGTGTCATATTTAGTTTGGCATCATCTCAAAAGAAACAATGATTAAGTAACTTAATAGCGCAATTTAGAACTGATAATACAATTTTAATAGTAACGTGTAATTTAGAATAATATCTTCTTGATAAAAGCGTAGTATATGAACACACGTGTGTGTCCAGCAAAGACTTGTTTCATTTCAATTGTCATCAGTTGAGATAAGAGAAGGCGCCTGTTTTGGGTCGATGATAGTTTGGATAACAAATGCCGATTCGTCCCATACGACGAGTGGGATTTCATGTTGTTACATGCGTTGTTCGAGTCACGTACGCCACTCTGAGAGAAAAAATATGTGTCTTGATCAGTTACGCCATGTTTTGTAAGATTGCGTTCAAAACGTTTTGCTGGGATGACGTAACTTTCTTTCTAAAAGTTTCTCCATGATATCTCACACCCAAAATGCTTTAATGACGTCGCCTCCCTGCTTCTAGAACTTTTGTATCTCGTACCCAAAATGCTTTAATGACATCATGTAATTGTTTCACGTGTTACTGGAATCTAAAATTTGTTTCATTCTGATTTCTGGAGACCAGCTGATTTGGTTCCCTCTCTCTCTCTCTCTCGTTCTTAGAAAGAGATTACTTAACGTAGTGTTTTGTGTCACGTATTAGCATTAACTTTGAGATCTGAATTTAGTAAGTTATTTAGTTTGTAACGGCGCCTGCAAAAAGTGTGTTTTGTGGTAACGCAGCTGCAGCAAGTGATTTACAGAGTTTTCACAAGTTTGTGTAAGGTAACGTGAATTTACTTTATTAATACCAGGTATGATAAGTTAGGGAAATTTTGACCGAGTGAAATCATTATCGATAAATCCTATGTGTATTTTTGTGTGTTTTTCTATTTACAATCTTTATATTTTCACATTTTTATGTTTGTGATGTAACATTTATTTATATAGCATTTAAAATATTTCTTTGGTAATTTAACATTGCATACTTGATTTAATGTTTCGTTTGTTAAGATTTTCTTTTAAATCTTGAGTAATTCTGATAGTTTAAATTTTGCTTGATTAATTTAAATTCCTGATAAGGATTTTTGTGAATGAGGTTTTGTTTCATAATTTAATTCAAGAATTAATTAAGTTTGTGTTATTTTCAGTAATAACAAATTTTTCAGATTGTGAATTCCCAATTATAAACTTTGAATTTAAAAATAAATTTTGTATTTAACATTTTTTAGAAAAACAGTGTCTCATTTATTGATCACCAGTGAATAGGATTGACTGTGTGTGTGCATAAGGCAAAGTGATAAAACGTGTTTTTGTTCTTTTTAGTTTTGCTAAAGTGAATTAAGACCGGGAAACAGAGTTTTTGATGGAGTGATGCCCTTCACTCTAGAACATTTCTAGTTTAATTTTGATACTCACACATATTCTGATAGACTTAGTTTGATTTTCAAGTTACTAAATAAGGTTTTCTATGATCATGTTACCTTTAGAGTACTCAGTCGTAATAATTAATGTTATGAGAGTTCAGTATCTGGCTGAAGTGAGGTATATTTTTGAATTTGGAGATTAGTTGTAATAATAACCAGGTACTTGATACGCATCAGACATTATATATATATATATATATATATATATATATATATATATATATATATATATATATATATATATATATATATTTGTGTGTGTATAAAACATATGCATATATGCATGTGTGTGTTTATGTGCGTGGAACTATCATATTATTTTGGTTCAGCTAATGAAAGAATCTAAAACCCTGTACAAACAGGATATATCACAGAAATCACGATAGCTTTTACACCTAATTAAAATCCACTATCGACATTCCAAGTAGGTAGTAAGATAACGTCAAAATAAAAACAAAATAAAATACATCAGTGTTGTTGGTATAATGTCGACGTGGGAGTCTTTTAAGATCACTCCAAAACTTTTGTTGGAAACTGAGAGTGTGGAACACCTGACATTCCTTGCTCCAGAAGTTGGAAACAATGATTTTTGTGATTTTTTCTTCTTTCATAACAACACCGCTTGAGTCACCTGACGATCACTCGACATCATGAAAGTTAATACTACTACTACTACTACTACTAACTGCTACACTTTACTACTACTGCTACTTTACTACTACTAGCTTCTAATAATAATAATCATACTATTACTACTATAACACACAATCATAATATAATAATTTATATGTATAATCATCATATATATATATATATATACATATCTATATGTATATATAGATATACATATATAATATATATATATATATATATATATATATATATATATATATATATATTTTTATATATATATATATATATATATATATATATATATATATATATATATATATATACATATATCATACTCATACATACATACATACTCCAGAACTTGCACAGCCATTCATGCATGCACGTGTGATATATGAAAAAAAAAAAGCCTCACTGTGTACAATAAATTGGACTATTAAAACAAGTCATTCTTTAAATCCACAATTTTCCCTAATTAAAAGTGTTATTTAATATCACATTAAATAAAAAAAATAAACTTTTAGTTTGTTTCTTCACAACCTCAACCTTCAGGGGATGAAGTAATGGAAGAATGTAGAAGTGTTGTATAGAAACAGTAGATGTAGATGCCATCTGCATTAGTACTTAGTACGTAATGAAGATTGCTCACAAATAGCATATATATATATATATATATATATATATATATATATATATATATATATATACATACTACATATATGTATATATATATGCATACATACATACATACTTTACATATATATATATATATATATATATGCATATATATAACATATACATATATATACAAATATATATATATATATATATATATATATATTATATATCATATACTGTATATGTGTGTATGTGTGTGCGAGTGTGAATGAGTGCGCCTATACTTACCTAAACCCTCTACTGTATATTGCTTTTATCCTTATAGTTGAGAGTCAATACCTCTCATAGTGAGAGGATGAAAATCTCAGATAAAAGTAACCTTTTCATTATCTTAACGAATATTCATTTAGAAGCCTTACATAAAGAAATGGTATTACCTGGTGACTTTATTATGGGAGATAAAAAAACGCTTACTTGGTAGAAATTATAGTCATGGATCACAACATATCTCTTTTATTATTTATATTTTCTTCTCAACATTACACTTCTTCCCTAATCAGACAGAGGCTGTCTTTAGGCAAATAAACGGAACAGTGGTGTCTGTTAGTATCATACCTTAATGACTGAATGTACAGTATGTAAGTATATAAATACGTTTGGAAAAAATGCTGAAGTGAACGAATGTACAATTGACTAACAATGCCAACACGACAATATTAGGGGTAAAAACGGCTCTCATAATAACAGTACGTAAGGGAAAGATGATAACAATATCATCTTTAAAAACAGTAACATAATTTTCGGGGTATTATCATGAAACAAAATAGAAATATAAATATAAATAATCACAAAAATAATAACAGCTGTGGTAGTTATGACAGTACCAACACCAATGTGAGTAGGCTAATAATAATAATAATAATAATAATAATAATAATAATAATAATAATAGTTACAACAACAACCTGAAACAAAAATGGTATAAACAATCCTACTCCCACATTCTTGAGAAAAGCATCCATCAACTTTTCATCCGCAAGAAGAGGAAATCGAACCCCCCCCCACCACCGACCCATCCACCTACCCTCCCCCTCCACACACACAAGAGTATCCCTCAGAAATGGGAATCCCCGGATGTAATATGTTAACATCAGGCATTCCAACCCTTTAGCATAATCTGACGTTTTCCACGACAGGAAATTCACCATCATTTTTCAGGAATCGTTCCTCAATCGCACAGACTTCTCCTCACTCTTATCCCGGAATACATTCTTTTCGTCTGAATCGCACCGCCCTTCGTGCAATTAAGGACCTCCTCCTCCTCCTCCTCCTCCTGCTCTTCCTTCCTACTCCTCTACCCTATCTTTTATTCCTATTCCTTCTCTTCCTTTTCCTTTGGACACTGCCAGAGGGTAAAATGATTCATGCTTAGGTCAATGAAACGGCAACATAACATACAGTAACTACTTATGTTCTCAGTTCTCCGATAATCACTTAAGTTCTCGATTCGACAGTGAAGACTTGATAAGAGAAATAAGGAATGAAAGGGAGACATTCCCCTTTCTTGTCTGGAATCGAACTGAGGTAAGGAGGAAGGGGAGGAAGGACACTGGTATATAAACATCACATTACTACAAAACACGAGAGTTCATTTCAACCTAAATATACATGTCATGTCATTCACAGGCAAGACAGATTTTATTCCAACTGAAAGTTACCAAGCCACTTTACAGTATAATACTAGAATATTATGATTTTTTTTTTTTTTAATCTTCTGGCCTAAAATTCTTGGATATGCCTTCCACTGAAAACCTTCAAATTCTGAATAGGGAATGGAATGAAGAAACTCTCTTTCCTTGTTAGGATTCGAACCAAGGTTATGGGGAAAAATGAATATTAGCCACTGCGAGTTTAACATTTTGTTACCAGAGTGAGTAAGGGAGTATTTTCTTCAAGTCATACGTCATATGTAATCTTTTATGCTTAGTACTTTTCAAGATATAATTCCGCCTTCAGTAAGGTTACTGGAGCGCTGAGTTTTATTTAACCTGGATTTTAAAACGGTTCGAAAAAAAACATGATATAAACATAATTATTTATGTGTGGTTTATGTTTTGTAAAAGGGTGAACCAGTATGATAGGAGAGGCTTATTACAGAAAATAAAAAAGCCAGTAAAAGGTAGTTGGCTAGTTATTCTAAAACAATATATATATATATATATATATATATATATATATATATATATATATATATATATATATATATATATATATATATTATATATATATATATATATATATATATATATATATATATATATATATATTTATTTCCTGATTTTGAGATGCCAACAAAACAGATAAGACAATAAATCAACTAAATAACATTCTGAGTTTCTTTGGATAGAAGAGAATAAATTTAACCCAAGTTATTATGCTCGACATCAATTATGTAATGATTGTAATGTCAACAGTTTTGACATTTCAATGAGACTGTACTTCCAGCTGAGTGACAGTAGTAAAAAAAAAAAAGAATAAAATATCTCTTTACTCTAGTTATATATCCTCTTTCTTTTACTGTTTTTATTAAGCTTGAATCAAGTATTTCGTCTCTTACAAGATTAAAAACAACTGCATTAATTACATATATGAATCCTTTTATGATCTTATGAATTATTTTGTACATCAAGTGAAGGTAATTTTATTCATAATGATAATATCGTTATAGGAGAAAATTTGTGGATCTAATACGACTGTTAGAAAATCCCTGAATACTTAAGTACTATAAGGAACCACCCTTGCCCAAAAACTACAAAGAAGTCAGAGATTCCTTCGCCTGTAGGACAGAACTGCTGCCTCCTACTGTCCTACAGACGTATTCCTGAACTGCCAAAGGCTGGAGAGAACTCCCACGCAGCGTAAAGTTTTCTTTGTCTTGCTGACCCGTCTAATACGGCCCATGTTTTGTGCCACTAGGCCAGTGGCAGCACTCAGCACTTCTCGCAGCATCCGTGCTTCATCTTTTGCCTCTGACCCTTGCCAAACAAGGCCAGATGCGTCCCAGCTCTCCCACCCCTCCCTTCATTTCTCTTATTCCCCGCCCGCCTCCCCCACCCACCCTTCCTTTCTTTCCCGGCACACATAAAGAGGAAGTGAGTTCTCTTAATGTCTCTGTAGTATCCTCTCAGAACTACTTCCCCCATTCCCGTTGAGCTCCGAGGCACAGGATATTCCTCTCTACCGAAGGAGAGCGGAGGCTCCTTTTCCCGTTCTCCGACGGCGGCAGCGCCGAGAGAGAGAGAGAGAGAGAGAGAGAGAGCCGAAGAACGTCTGATTACCCGCATCGTAGGCAAAGAACGGAAAATGAGCCTCCCTCACGCCCCACTTCGCCTCGGAAATGGTAATAAATATAACAATAATAATCCCCAGCAGCATTACTTCATTAACACCTCCTTTCTCTCTCTTTTCCTCTTCGAGAGGGATGTCTGTCTGCTTGATAAACTTTTATCTGAATTTTTTTCATATATCTTCTTTTTGAGATATATTTTACAGAAAATCTTTGCTTCTTCATTAACAGTTCAGCGTTGGATTAGGACAATGTGATGTATCTGAATCCTTCGAGGAACTGAGCGCCAGCTATCATTCATGATATATCTTTTCACTTTGCATTTTCATGTTGCATATGGTATGGTAGACATTCATACGTTTTTGTAAATAATAATTTTTTAAGTGCCGCAAAGATATGTCTATATACTATGTTTAAGATGAACGGCATATTCCCTAGAAATTTGAATTTCAATCAATGGCCCCTTTGGGCTTGTTCCATATGAACAGTATCCAACTTCTAAATAATAATAATAATAATATAATTTGGCAGCAGACCCTCTTTTTAAAACAGTTTTTTTATTGAATATTATTCCCAACAGCTGCTATTTATTTTGTAGAAGACTTTCTATTTTTCCTTAGACTTCTCTTCATTGAGTGTGCGTGCTAACAGCTCGCCTATGTTTGTCATTTCATGGGGGAAAAGTGAGAATCTGGATTCTGCTTTTATATTCTATACAGATTAGAATATTATGACTTATATAGTTGCTAAACACTTATTGCCGCGACGTTTCGACAGACTCTTTTGTTATTCTCCAGCGGGAGCTAGTAGAGGACAGGCAGGTTGCATGTTGCTTAAGATTAAGCCAGCCTTGTGCTGGCACGGGCTCTTGCTCCTGGAGCAGCCCGTAAGTCAGGTTGCATAGGTCCTTCCGAATTTATACACGGGGCTTCAGCGGGGGGTCGTGGACGGCGAATTTTGATTGGTTGCAGTTAGCGAACTTCAAGCCAAATTTCTGTGGCGAAGCTCGATCCTAACGGATCTTCGCAACCTGGGAATATCACTCATTCCAGCGTTCCCCTTGGCCTGCCGTCGCGTGATGTCATGCCGACTGACATCGTCGGTAGTTTGGCTGCTACTGGGCGGAGGATGAATGATGTCATTATTTACTCTTTTCTCGTAAGTCGGGGTTGTCTCGAAGGGCGCCTCTCGCCCAGGCATCGGGCGTCTCCATTCTCAGATAATGCTACCGATGATGTCAGTCGGCAAGACATCACGCAACGGCAGGCCAATGGGAACGCTGAAATGAGTGATATTCCCAGGTTGCGAAGATCCGTCAGGATCGAGCTTCGCCGCACAAATTTGGCTTGAAGTTCGCTGACTGCAACCAATTAAAATTCGCCGTCCATGACTCCCCGCTGAAGCCCGTGTATAAATTCGGAAGGACCTATGCAACCTGCCAGTCCTCTACTTTCTCCCGCTGGAGAATGACAGAAGAGTCTGTCGAAACGTCGGGGCAACAAGTGTTCAGCAACTATATAAGTTATAATATTCTAACTGTATAGAATATATAAAAAAGCAGAATCGGGATTCTTTACTTTTTCCCCATGAAATGACAAACATAGACGAGCTGTTAACGCACTCAATGAAGAGAAGTCCGCAATAAGGAAAATAGATTTTCAAAAATAAACAGCTTGCTAATAATATTATAATAATATTGTGTGTATTTTTTTACATGAATACACAGTTACAGAACTATAAAAGAAAATACTTGGAAGCATACACAAGACTTTTTTCATTTCTACAACATGCATACATGTTGCCTACACTCAAGCTCAGCCGGACAGACAGAGAAACGAAAGCACACACACATACATACCGAGTCTTACACGTGGGTGTATGTTTAATCATCCTTCTTCGTTACATAAAACGTGTAAAATTTTTCATGGAGGAAAAAAGAAAATACTATGGGAATCAACAGCACATTTTTAGGAGGCTGTTATTAACTAACATATCTCAGAAAAAAACTCCTTTTCTCATCTTGTCTCATTGCATCCTTTAAAAGGAACTCGCTTTCCATCGTTCCTATTTTATTCACCCTTTTATCTTATAGCCAAAAGCCTCTCGGAAAAAGAAAGAATGCGTCTTTGGTCAGCAACTCATTCTATTTTCGTATCTGATGGATGCTGGACATTCTCTTAATTACGTGAGACTGGAATCTTTTACACGTCGGGTTAGATGATGACGATAAGTTCCATTACCTTTATCTGTCTGCCTTCGAGAAAAACCATTTCGTTCTTATCATGAAACTTGAAAAATCGTGACGCTTCCAAAATGATTTTCGTGAACTTGGCCACGGCGGCGGAGGTTCTGCTTTGATGCTGTGCGAGTATTATTATGAAAATATATTTGACGGAATATTGCAATCTTTATTTTTACTAATTCTTTTGGATTTCATTTTAAGCTTTCTCGAAATAGTTTCTTATTGTATGCATCTGCGAAGTTATCATACGATGTTCGGCTGTTTTCATTTGTCTTGAAGTAAATCTGAAGCATGAAGAAGAGGGCACTCTCAAATCTCCATTCGATTGGACATTACGAATATTACTTTCAGTTCAGATCTTTTAAGTGAATGCATTCAAGGCATTTCACTTTATACGCGATCGATATCGAATGTCTCCAATATCAGTGATTTGCTATGAATTCAAGTAAGCTGTCTTTTGCACCTGGATCAGAATTATCTTAGTTTCTTGTTTGTTAAGATTCAATACTGGATGGCAGACGGTGGTAGCATGCATTCAGCGAGACACCTAAAACTTCAACTTCAACTATGTCCACAACAACGAGACAAAAGGCCATGACACTCCATTTATGGTTTCAACACCTTTTTTTATCTATTATTTTTTATTTTTGCTGAAAAATCCAGATCTACCTGCAAAAGTTCGTCTGTTACAACCACACACATATACACAAGAGAAAAAAAAAGTCTTCTTTACAGCCGAAGACAAACGAACTTTAAAATATGTAACACCCTCGTCTGTCGAATATGTTCCAGCATGTTGCACTGACACCAAAACACGACAAAATTTTAAGGAAAAAGAAAATAATAATATCCAGGCGCTGGATAATCAGGAGACCCGCAGGTCCACTTAAGCGAATTCGAAGTCGACACTCCTATAACCAGAAGCCACTTGTCCCTCGTCTTTGGTCCGTGTCATTGTTACCGAATAATTGCGCCTCCTTTGAACAACACCTCTTAGTTCCTTTTGGTCAGCAAATGAGCTTCTCAAATTCTTCTGGCCAGGAATGCCACGCATATGGAAAGTGGCCTCCCTTGTTTTTTCCCTCTCGAGGGCCTCGTAAAATTCCCATTGTTTGGAGAACCTGTTTACAGAGAGAGAGAGAGAGAGAGAGAGAGAGAGAGAGAGAGAGAGAGAGAGAGCTTGTACCTACGGTACTTACATATAGGATTTTGGTTAAAAAATATTCTATTTAAGCAAAACGATAAATTCTAAATTGTACTCAGCTGAATACATATTTATATGCAGAGAGAGAGAGAGAGAGAGAGAGAGCTTGTTCCTACGATAGCTGCTTATGGGTTTTTCGCAAAAAAAATATTCCATCTAAACAAGATGATAAATTTAAAGGTACTCAGCTGCATACATGTTATAGAGAGAGAGAGAGAGAGAGAGAGAGAGAGAGAGAGAGAGATTCAGATGACTTCCCTTATCATTTTTACCTCAGTTTCGAACTGACTACTTAGCATGGCAACGATAACGAAGCCGCGACAATTTCATGCAACTTCGTGATGATAGAAAAAAAAAAAAATCAAGGCCCTGGAGATTGGTGCCTGGGTAGAGGGTGGGGGTCGTTTAGGGTATGCAAATAAGGAAAAAGGAATTTATGAACAATACATATGGCAGAAGAAACTTATTAGGATACTGATCATGGACCTCAGTCGGTTAATATTCGACGTGGTTAGGTTGCAAAGGTGTCCTATTCGTAACAGACTCTAGAGTTACATACACACAAAACACATACACATACACTAAAAAACATCACCACATCTAAGGCTGAACATGGGTTTCAAATTGCAATTAAAATGATGTGTTATCTGTCTTACAAGGATTTACCTTCGATGTTGTATGAAATTTTTGGAGGGGTATCTTCAGTGTCACTTGGTAGGCGTTTACGGCAAGATTTATCAGAGGCGAATTTGAAACGACTTTTAACCAAGTATGTGTTCTACATGTAGGCTAACAACACACATTCTCTCTCTCTCTCTCTCTCTCTCTCTCTCTCTCTCTCTCTCTCTCTCTCTCTCTCTCTCTGAAGATAAATAAGTGATAAAGCAACTGATTTTGAATTTCCTATGAAAAATAAATAGGATACGCACAAGAGCATGAACAATAATTATACAAAATGTTGATTAATATTGCAGACTTTTTTGCGAGACACTAAACCCTGAGCAAAAATGTGACTTTAATTAATGAAAATCTTAAGTACAAACAGTTGCACACAATAAGGGAAAGGGACTTTAAAACAGGTAATTCTTCAAGTAATTACCATGTCAACAGAATAAAAAATCTTTAGCAAATCTTTAACGAATATAATCCGGTAGGATAATTTAATGTCCTGTTGTGGAAGGTGTCTCGAAGTTTGCAAAAGCGAAACCGTAAGAAATCGGGAGAGGTAAATGTGCTATGATGAACAATTACTGCCGCAGACAAAAATACCAAAAGTTCACGGAACAGTAAATTATAGTACATATGTAAACCTCAGCCAAAGAATACGTCCAAATAATTTGGAGGAATTAGTTCTAGTACACAAGTGATACACATGAATGGCGTAGACGGGAATAAAACAAAGGAAAAGAAACAAAACCATTCGCAATGCTAACTCTTGTTCCGGAGGAACGACAGGATGAAAGTGAAAGCATGACAGGTATTTAGCGAAAGAACATTCAGTCAAGCATTAACATTTTATCCAAAATACGTGCCAAGGATCGATAAAGAAGTAGTCATAACAATGTGATTTTCTCTCTCTCTCTCTCTCTCTCTCTCTCTCTCTCTCTCTCTCTCCTTCGTCCCATCTCAACTACCAACATGTCGCTGTGACGCAAGAGGGATGGAACACTAGTAGCAACCCGGGTATTGACACGGAGACTCCTGTTCCCTCAGTTAAGGGCATTTGCCAACACGATATGTGGGGACGTCGAAAAGGAGATGGGTGGGGGTGGGGAGGGGTGGAGTGGAGGATTATTGGCGTGGGGGAAGGAGTGAAATTTAGGGGCAATGGAGGAGGAGGAAGAAGTGGAGGTGAAAGAAAAGCATGGTACAAGGGAAGAGGAGAAACGCAGAGGGAAGAGAAGGCAGATGCCGGTCAGAAGAGTGATAGAAGAGAGGATTACACTCCATGAGAGAAATGTAACCATCCCACCACCAAAAGAAAAAAAAAAGATAAAAAGTAAACAAAAACATGATCGTGTTTACGTTACTTGAAATGTTTATCAGGGAACAGCTAGTAAGAAAAATATAAGTCAGCGCTCTTAGAAACAATGAATTCTTTTACGATACAAATAAACGTCAAGGCGACCAACAACAAAGCGAATCAAACCAAGGAACCGAATTTTGCTGGTCATCTAAGTAAAACAACCTGAGATGACGAGACCAGAATATGAATCTCGAAACGAAATTTATTATTCTCTTGTGTTTATGTCCGCTCGAGTAAGCGAAGGAACTCATGGAAAACCAGGAAATCAAAACGTACCGAGACCTTTGGAAGAAACTTGACAAATTCTCTTTAATTGGTGGGTATTGTTTGCATGAAACCCGGGAATTACTCGTCGGGAATCAAACGAGGAAATAATTCAATAATAAAACTCACTGACATGGCAATTATATTGATGTATAGCTGGCTACCAGTTACTGACCTTTACGTTCGAGTAAAGACTTCTGTGTCTTTGTTCGCTATTCCCCTAACAATACCTTATAGAAGACGGCTATCATTCGATGCATTATACACACACACACACACACACACACATACATATATATATATATATATATATATATTATATATATATATATATATATATATATATATATATATATATATATATTATATATATATATATATCATATATATATATATATATATATATATATATATATATATATATATACACACTCTACACACATATATACACACATATATATATATATATATATATATATATATATATATATATATATATATATATACCTCTGAAATAATTCCATTATTGTCATGACCCGAATGTAACGACAGACACCATTATATTCCTTTAATAATAAAATATGATGATTAACACGATAAAAAATACAAAAGTTAAAATCCTCATGTTTCCTTTGCTAAGAAAAATGGGGAAGCACAAACAAGGTAAGCGCAGCTGGAGGGTCGGACGTTAAAAATAAAATTAGGGAAGAGTTTATACAAAAAACGTAAAAAAAAAAGAAGAGGAAAAACAAGATGGTCTCTAAAAAACCTAAAAAAAGACGCGTTTCTAAGACGGTACACAACTTGCCGACGAACAAGTTGTTACGTTTAAGAGGAACTCATGACGAGATACACTTTATTTTTGACTCATATAAGGAGAGCAAAATGTTTGTTTGAACTGAAGTGTCGATATTACTGAGATGAGTAGCAGCGTGGCAGGATGTCATTGACGAAATATCGAGTTCGATGTCTGTATCTGTGATTGAGTTGGTGTGTCTATTTGGAGATGATGAGCGTGGTAATGAAATAACCATAATAATGATGATGATAATGACATAGATTCGAGTGATGTAAATTGGAAATCGGAGTTGATTACTCTGAGACACATTATATATACATATATATATATGCATATATATACATATATATATTATATACAGTACATACATATATATAAATATATATATATATATATAACATGTATATATATACATATATATATTCTAGTCTTTATATATATCAACTTTCTTTGAAAGACAGATAAAGCTACCAACAAGCCGCACAAGACGTCATAAGAAATTTGGAACCTTGTGTGGCTTGGTTGCTTTTATTTCATGTCTTTCAATTGAAAGACCTGGATGATCCTGATGAGTCAGAAATTTATATTATATATATATATATATATATATATATATATATATATATATATATATATATATATATATATATATATATATAGTTTTCTCTAGATTAGTGGTCTGTATCTGCATTCACTTCTCACTGCCGTTCTTTTGCAATATCTTATTTATATTATTACTTCTCAAAATTATCTAACATGACTTCAGTATCAAAATATCTAACGATGGGTGACTGTTAACTCGATATCTTCCTCTTACACAGATTCCAGTGAAGGAAGAGTAAAGATTCCTTCATCCCGTTGGCATATATGAAGAATCATCACGGATTCAGTGTGAAAGTAAAACACAGTGAACATAACGCCCCCTTAAACTGCAGAAATATCCAAAACTGCACTGAACTTCAGAACCTACTCAAATTCCCTACGTGGTAACCTTCCGATGACGTTGAATTGTGTTTAGTGCGAACGTATGAACTCGGCTTGGGAAGAGAAATCCTCTGATTTCAGAGAAGGAGGTTTAATCAGCTGTAAGAACAAAGTTCCATAAAAGTACAGCTTAGTCCAGAATATATTGAGGAGCATGCTTACAAGAGGACCACACGCAGGATGCAAACAGCAGATATATTTAGCTTGTGTGACGGTGGTTCACACAAAGGCTACCATTTAATTTTAAAGCTTAAATGGTTAAGTGTGACCGGAAAGTTCTCGTGAAAATTAGACAACGAAGCAGAGAACATTTTTCTATAAACCATTACACTCCTGTAGTTTGGATGACCACAACCAGATGGTTCACAATTTAACAAAACTTAAAAAATTTCAGAAAAATAATGATTAGGAATAATAACTGAGAAAACTAAAAATGAGCTTAAGAAAACGAAGGCCAAAGCAAAGAATAAAACAAGACAATATACGAAGTATTAGGAGGGTAGGGAAGGAAGGTACTGATGATAAATTGTAAAATACCTAAGAAAAGAGTAGATCTGTTTACTCTCGCAAGATTACGGGAATAAATAGGTAGTTGTAGAACTGCCAACATCAACATCAACAACAACAACAACAACAACACAACAGTGTTTTGACAACAAAGTAAAGGTTACTTTACAAAGAAATACAGTGGCGTCATTAAAAAAGGAGTTTGGCTTACAAGAGCGACATAGGGCTTTGGGTCAAGCGGTAATGGAGGTTTCAGTGAAGTTCGAAACTACTGGGCAGATTGATCGAGCTGACCGTAAGATTTTCGGACTCCTTCAGAAGCTATTGCCAGATACGCAGAGGGTGTAACAAGAGAACCAAAATAATAAGTAAAGAGGGAACTGTAAGAATCTACATATTTCAGAAATTAACATAATGAAATTGTGCAGGCCAACAGTTTCAAAGCTAATGTACTGTGGAAAAGTTAAGTATACCTTAGTTTTACCAGACCACTGAGCTGATTTATAGCTCTCCTAGGGCTGGCCCGAAGGATTAGACTTATCTTACGTGGCTAAGAACCCGTTGGTTACTTAGCAGCAGGACCTACAACTTATTGGAATCGAACCGCATTATAGCGAGAAATGAATTTCTATCACCAGAAATAAATTCCTCTAACTCTTCATCAGCCGGCCGGGGGAATTGAACTCCGGCCCATCGAGTGACAGTCTGAAGCTCAACCGACTCAACCAACAGCCTCCCAGAGGATGTCGCGCAGTTGCAACTTCAGAAGTTCAAGCGAAGATGCAATGCATCACTACCCTTATGCAGTTCAACTTGTATTTTAATATTTTACTTACATTAATTATTTATTTATTTATTAACTTGTTAATTTATCTGTTTCTTAATAAATGATCCTGTCGTTCTTTTGTTTCCCATTGCCTTCTGTTGCTTCTTTCGAATGGAAGCTAGAGTTTCAAGTCAATGGCTCCTGTGGCCTTGTTCCATATGAATTCTGTTCATTTTCTGAATAATAATAATAATAATAATAATAATAATAATAATAATAATAATATAATAATAATAATAATAATAATAATAACAGTTACAAGAGAATTATTCAAAGAATACTTTAAATACCTGGAGGAAAGGAAAGAGAGCTTGCAAAGCGCCCGAAAACTGGTAAATAAAGCCTGCAAGATGCTTAGAAGCCAGTATTATGTTCTAAGCGCTTTCCTTGTCTTTGAGGGTTTTCAGGACTCTGCGGACGAGGCATCTTAGAAGGATCAAGAAAGGCTCAGCTCTGATAATATGAAACTTCGGAACGCGATGGAATACCATTTTTTTTTATATGGAAGCTTCTTTACCACTGATTCTTTCATATATATAAGTTATAGAACAAACTGTACTGCTATTGCTTGTTTATATATAGGTAGATGTAAAGTCTATACACATATAGACATAAACATATACACACGCATACGCACATACAAACATTTATATAGATATTTTAATATATATATATACACATAACTATTAATATATATATATATATATATATATATATATATATATATATATATATATATATATATATATATATATATATATATACATATATATATATATATATATATATATATACACGTGTGTGTGGAAGTGTGAGTGCATGTGGAAAAAGACGTTCATGCACATAAACCCACATATGGACACACAATAAAGATATATATATATATATATATATACATATATATATATATATATATACTGTATATACATATATATATATATATATATATATATATATACATACATATGGAATAAATATACATACATATGGAATAAATGTAGTATTCACAAATGACGAAGACAGATTCAGGGGCAGACAAAGACATGACGCACTATATCCCATAGAAATTACAAGTGACAGCAGGGAAAGGTTCCTGTCAGCCAAAATGTAAGGTCCACAAAGAAGGAGATCTGGTCCTCCTGAAGAAGAATAACAAGAAGAAGAAGAAAAAGAAGAGGAAGAAGAAGAAGAAGAAGAAGCTCTTGTCAAAAAGAAAAACCTTCGGTTAGACAACAATGACGGACGAATTAAGTGGGCGTGACATCGAGCGGTGGTGACTGTCTAAGGGACAGATGAATGGGAGGGTGGACAGAGGCGCATTGAAGAATGATGACGCAATGAAAAAGATAAACTTTCTTATGAATGAAGTAGACGCAATACATTCAAGAAATCCATAAAGCCGGCAGATCACAAAAATAGGGAGTGAGAAATCCAGTAGAAGGAATACATGAGGAATTCGATAAAGACAGTAGATCGAAAGAGAGAGAGAGAGAGAGAGAGAGAGAGAGAGAGATGAAGTAGAAGGACTACATAAGGAATTCGATAAGTACAGCAGATCACAAAGGGAGATAAACTTTCTTATGAATGAAGTAGACACGCAACACATTCAAGAATTCCATAAAGCCGGCAGATCACAAAATAGGGAAAGAGAAATCAAGTAGAAGGAATACGCAGGAATTCGATATGAGACAGTAGATCGAAAGAGAGAGAGAGAGAGAGAGAGAAAATGAGGTAGAAGGACTACATAAGGAATTCCCGATAAGTACAGCGGATTACAAGGGAGAGAGAGAGAGAGAGAGAGATTACACAGAAATGGATTACATAAGGAATTCTGATAAAGACATGGATCACGAAAAGAGAGAGAGAGAGAGAGAGAGAGAGAGAGAGAGAGAGAATGCCAAGCAAGCAACAAAAGCGTAATTTGTAACTGATGTAAAAAAAATTTAAAACAATGAAAAAAAAAAAAAACAAACAATGAATTTAAAACGCGAAAAGTTTTTGACGGGGCAGCAACGAAAACGAGAAGAGGTCCCTCACTCCCTCCCCCACCAAAAAAAAAAGTAATGATAATAAATTCCCAGCAGACTTCAAAGTTACCTCTTTTTCATTTTCGGTAATAGCCCGCAGGCAGTGTTAAGGTGGGAGTGATGTCAAGGAGAAAAACATCTCGACAGCAAGTGAATCCTTAACAAGACTCCCGGCGACGATAACCGTTGCTCTTTAAATTGACAACGAGTAATTGTTTTTATTTTTATGTTTTCAGTTTTTTTTTTTATTTATGAAAAGGGGATACATATACACACACATGCATATACATATATATATAATATATACTGTATATATACATATATCTATATATATATGTATGTATATAATCATATATATATACTGTATATACATATATATACTGTATATGTATATTTACATTTATATATATATATGCATATATATATATATATATATATATTATAATATATATATATATATATATAAAACATATAAATATATGTACATTTGAATATACTGTATATGTATATATACATGCATATACTGTATATATATATATATATATACATATATATATATATATATATATACTATATATATATATATATATATATATATATTATATATATACTGTATATATATATATATGTATATATACATGCATATACTGTATATATATATATATATATATATATATATACTGATATTATCTAAAAATGTATTCTAAAATTCTCTCAGTTTCCCTTGTCCATATTCAAGTTCATTTCAACGCTGTGTTTTCGAAGGAAAATGGATTATATCGATCAGTTAGTTGCCAAGTACCAGTAGACTACTTTAGGAATGACTGACATATATTTTATGTAAAGGGACACTACTAAAAAATCTTTTTTACTTTAATATTTGTAAAATGGGTTGCACGCAGGTGACAAGAGAATCTCGAAGTCATTTTTTTGCAGACACATAAAAGGATGAAAAAGAATTTTTAAAGTGTAATAAATATATTCATTTTAGTCTGTTTTCAAATAAAACTGAAAATGATTAAGATGAAAGGCTAGAGTAAGGACTTTTACATAATTATATCATTATCATTCTCTTCATTAACGATGGCAGAAACAATAATAATAATAATAATAATAATAATAATAATATACTTTCTTCCAGCAAAAGATCATATCCAATTTGCAAAATGTAAAAGAAAATAAGTCAAAATGGTTACCTATAAATCTCTCGCTTTAATGTAAAATGATAACAAAAAAAAAATTGCCTTGAAATAAGGGTTAGGCTTACCACGAAAATCTTCTCTGTTCAGGATTTAATAGAACGAGGCTTAGTCTAACCACAAGCTACCTAGACTACTTAATATATTCTTCATCAATTTATAATGAAAGGATTGTCAAAAAGGGGCCACTCAATCTGCTGCAATATTTCCTTGAGGATGATTAAAATTGCAGGAAAATGAGATGCTAATCAACAGATGCCCAGCGATAAGACGGGCATGCACCGGAGGAAATTGATAGACGGACGGATAGATAGACAGATAGATAAAGAGGGATGGAGGTAAGGTATGCAGGCAGGCAGGTAGACAATTACCGGTAGACGCAGTAAGCAGAGCTTAACCTGATTGAAAATTTACATATAAACGGGCGGGCGACCGGGCAACTACTCAATGAGACCGGAGCGCTGAAAGCCGAATTTCTTGCCCATTCTGGTGTTACATCTGCGTGGGGGCATGAAAACGCCAATCACGGTTAGCCTGAGATATCCAAGATGGGCCGATCCAGTGACCGCCGCTTAATATTTTGCGGGCCTACGAATTTAATAAAAAGTGTAAATGAAAATAAGCTAATATTATTACAATACAATGCTAATGGTAAAAACCCTCTATAACAAATTATAAACCTCGAAAAAGATCATTAAGTTAATGTTAGCGTTTATTAACATTATTTGGAAATGAAAAAGGAAAAATATCTTTTAACAATAAAACTTGAGAAATCATTCGATTACAGATGAAGGTTAATAAAAACATTAATAAAATATATATATATATATATATATAGTATATATATATATATATATATATATATATATATATATATATATATATATATATATATATATATATATATACATATATGCATATACATATATACAAATGTATGTATATTTTACTAAAAAGAAATACGAGGAAGCGTAACATCTGTATAAACTACGAAATGAATCAAAGCAACAAAAAATGAACAAATATCTCTCGAAAAACAAATTTGGTAAAATTCCAGATACAATGAGACAGAACCGGATATACAAGATGGGGAAATCTCCTAAAGTAGTCGAGATATGACCATGAGCCAGAGGGTAATCCCTCTCAAAGAAGAAGAAGAAGAAGAAGAAGAAGAAGAAGAAGAAGAAGAAGGTGTGGATGAGGGTGTATGGATAAGCATTCCGTCAAAAAAGACAAAGAAAAATAAATGAATGAAAAACAAGAAAACCGGTTATCAGAAAACAGCATATGGTATCTTCCACCCCCTCCCCAACCCCCAACCCCCTCCATAAACATATCAAACATTATTTTATTCACAGGCAAAACAAAGAAAAGGGTGCAAGGGACAATCAACGTAGTGGGCAGAAGGAAACAGACAGCTGGTGGCATAAAGGGAACCACTTCGGGATGTGCGATGAATCAGGTCGTCCTGAGGACCTGGTGTGGTGTTTCTAAAGCAGGATTAAATAAGAACCAAAGCTCTTGGGTAAATATAAGTCCTCACATAAAGCCGCGGGTGGAAGCGGAGGGTCAAGAGAAAAATGAAAGGTAAATTACCTAACAAAATAGATATGTGTGGTAAGAGCTTAATTACTAGAGAGAGAGAGAGAGAGAGAGAGAGAGAGAGAGAGAGAGAGAGAGAGAGAGAGAGGAGAGAGAGTTAATTAAATCAAATAAATCAGGATAAATGTCAACAAAACAATATTATAAAAGGAACATAACGATTCGAGATAAGGGACTTTATATTTTACCCAGTTCACTTGCGCGCGGAAACAAAATATTTATTTACGCCTCCTTCAAATTAATTTTACCTACATATTTCGACCGCAGACTCCAGAAAAGGCTCTTGTTTGTTTCTTTGGTTCGTTTTCCTGTTTGTCGTCTATACAGACGGCGGCGCGTGACTCTGTCCGTTCGACGGACTTTAACTTGGCCAGCCTCTTCACGTGCGTGTTTGTGTTGGCTGTCTGTTTGCTTTCTCGTGTTACCCCCGAGGATACCGCCCTCCCCCTCTTTTTTATCCCCGAGAATATGCTTAAATAAAATTTTTTTTTTTTTTTTTTTTTTTTACCCCAAGAATACCCTATTTTCAATTTTTTCTATTTTTGTTTTGTTTACATCCGCGTTTGCAGACAAGAACGGATTTAGTTGTGGTATAATTGGCCGTCATTATTTTGAGTTCGTTTGTCCATTAGTATTTTTGTGTAATAGCTTTGCGAAATCTCTCTCTCTCTCTCTCTCTCTCTCCTAACAGTTGTGCATGCACCTATGTTTGCACACGTGTGCATGTGCAGATAACGACTTCTGTTATTAGGGATTCCCCTACTACTACCACCATTAATAATAATAATAATAATAATAATAATAATAATAATAATAATAATAATAATAATAATAATAATGTCAGTGAATATCCTCTCACTGAGCAACAGGTTATTTCGCTCGTTAAGGTATGATTTAATTTTCAACAAAAAGTTAACATCGACGCAAATCATAATCATATAATTAATAATTGTCATTTATGCGGGCCTAGAGTGTTGTTAGCCTTACAAAATATACGTATATATCATACTGAATTATAAGTATAACATTAAGAACCAGACATTCCTCAACTGTTCATTTTTTGTCAGTTTGGACAGGCGAGGATTTGTGTACGATCCATCCATCTGTCAGTTTGTCTGTCATCCATGTGAAATTTCTTGACCTATGACTTTCGGAGAATTTTCATAAACCAAAAGTTTTTAATGTGGTTTTCTGTAAGAAAAAAAAATCCAAGGCCTTAGTTATTTTCAGAAAAATGTAAAGATAAATTCTAGACATTCCAGTAACTATGAATAATTGCCTAAAATTTTCCATCTACAATTAAATACTTTAACAAAGTTCCCACGCGGTGAAGAGGTATTTTATATGCAGCTATTTTCTGTGACAATAATGTTTTTCTTTATGGTTAAATTTGTCGAATTAATTTACTAAAGAGTCATTTTTCTTAAAGGAGGATTATCATTTGAGGAGTAGAGTGTCTTTTCTTATAACCGGTATATTTGTAGATAAAGAAGGAGAATCCATTTTACTGCTCATGAGGAAGATATATTTCAGCCAAGAATAACAGGATAAAAAAAATGTATTACAAAATCTTTCCCTATAGCACCTATATTTCGAAGTCAAGATATTTATAGTTATAAATGAAGAATGCATTTTACTGTGCATGAGGAAAATATATTTCAGCCAAGAATAATAGGATAAATAAAGATATGTAATAATAACTAAGATGAGAAGCGAACCATGAAGTAATTACCTTATTAAAGACAAGACTACACTGGAGTGTGTCATCATCCCAAAGTAAACTCTAAACACAGAAATTTCATCATTAAATATCAAGCGATTTCAAATACCACACAGGACGTCAGTGTGAAGACATTCAAGTTAACTACCAGCCCCACCAATGAGAAAAATTTCTCTCATCGTATATCTGTAATATTTTTTTCCTTCTCTTGGTCACATTACATTCATTTATCGCGTAACTTTCAAATTTGGTTGTTCAAAACCTAATGCCATCCAATGTGGCAGATTAGGCCGGGCACCTCTCTTACCGGTTACAGGGGAAGTTAGGTCAAGTCAGGTTAGGTTGGTTGGGTTGGCTAGGTTAGGATATGTATCCATAGTGAGGAATCAAGATAATGGGATAATAAGATAAAATGCTGGCCAGAGTGCAATAAAACTATGCGCTTATGAATATAAAATCAGTCCATCTTTGTACAGGAGAATGTGCTTCGGAATTTCGATGCCTAGGACCTTCTCCCTGTACCGAAAACACTGATTTTCCTCAAAGGATGTAATCTACTATGCAAGGACGTATGGAACATCAAGGAGTAAGAAAAAAAAAAAAAAAAAAAAAAGTCTTAACCCACAGCAATACTCGATCCGTCTAAACTTCCGCGTCTGGAATTCTAAGAAATTAAGGAAAAGGAAGAAGAAGAGGGAGAAGCATAGGAGGAGGAGGAGGAGGAGAGCGCGAAATCTATCATTTTCGGACGGGTATGTGTTGGAGAAGGGGCGTCTCAGTGTCGCTGTTGGCGATGAGGGGGAAGGGTGGGGTCGGGGGAGGGGGAAGGATATTGATAGGGAATGGGGGACAGACGTTGTCTCTCACCCCAACCCCTTCCGCCTTGTTAGCCACAACTCTCGGGTGAAATATGCCAGCAGGAGCGATTTTTCCGCCACTAGTTTATTCCCGACGTTTATTCCAGATGTTTATATCCTAAAGTGCACGGACGGATGTACGTACGTACGTACGCACACGGATACACGTCCACAATAGGATGGTTTCGTCAAGTTACGATGCGGCTGTCTCTTAGCTGTTACGGGTCGGTGTCTATTTTCGGATGTAGGGGGCCAAAGGCGCAGGAGATACGCAGGTATGCCTTATGTAGATGGAACATACATACATACATACATACATACATACATACACATATATATGTGTATATATATATATATATATATATCGATCTCTTGATGTTTCAGAAATACATACACACACACATATATATATATATATGTATATATGATATATATATATATATATATATATATATATATAAATATATATATATATATATATATATATATATATATATATATATATATATATATATATATATATATATATATACAGTATATATTATATATCCTTAAAGAATTTCCTATTTCTTTCAAACTCTCTTCAACTAACATTAAAAGTAATTTTCAATTTAACGCACACAAATGCGTTCCAAAACGAAACTCTCACATCCCCTAAAGTTTATGAATATTTTATATTAAACGGCAAAGCAATAGATCAAAAAGCGTCTTGTAAAAGCAATGTGCTTTCAGTGGCGCTGTCGCCAAATCTAACTGAATTAAAGAAAAGATCATTAAAGATAAGTGGAAGGTTAACAAATGGTTACATTGCTATTCATGCTAGCAGCTAGCAATAATAATAAAAAGAAATTTATTTTCATTTTGTCTGTTTAAAATGTATGATATTACCCCCCATAAGGATAAGTTTATTTTTGCAATTAAAAAAAAATAGGGTTTCGCAACAAGTGCTTTCAGGTTCAAAACAGGTTACTTTGAAGTTTAGGTAAAGATACGACCAGGTAAAAAAAAAATGGCAACTTTATATTTTCAAAAGAGCAAAACTAAGCTTAGACAAAATGCAATTTCAAGCTCCAAAAAAGCCAATATATGGATTAGAAAAGTTAAAGAAAAAAAAAATTCAACTTGAAGTTTTCAAAAGAGCAAAATTAAGCTTAGATAACTTCAAGCTCCAAAGAGGCCTCATTAAGAATTAGAAAAGGCAAAAAAAAAAAAAGTGTCAACTTGAAGTTTTCAACAGAGCAAAATTAAGCTTAGCTCCTAAAAGTCCATGTTACGAATAAGAAAAGGTCAACCCCACGACCCTACCTTCAAGTTCACCTAAAAAGTAGCGCCCGGATTAAAAAGGTCCTAAAATGCCAAGTTCTGGATAAAAAAAAAAAAAAGGCCAACTCCACGACACTAAAACTTCAAGTTCAGCAAAAGGTAGCGTCCCGTTCAAACAGGACAAGTTCGGGTTTGGAAAGGTCACCTCTTCCTCCAACCGCGGTCAACTCCTCTCTTGATTGGCAGGACTGAAAGACCATTTGACGGGGCATCGGTCGTTAATATTAGCGTATATGGCTAAAACCTTCAAGGCCTCCACGCGAATAAATTTGCCAGCGGGTTTCAACGGGGTCTTAACATATCGCGATGAAAATGGCATCGGGTTATGAATTATGCATCCAAACGTATTGGACAGAATTTACTTGAAATATGAGAGAGAGAGAGAGAGAGAGAGAGAGAGAGAGTTTCCTTTTATTATTAATATGTTATGAAATATGACTCTGGAGAGGGAGAGAGAGAGAGAAAGAGAGAGAGAGAAATAGTTTCATTTTATTAGTCATTTTATTATGCATCCAAACGTACAATGACAGAATTTATTTGAAACACACTGAGAGGAGAGAGAGAGAGAGAGAGAGAGAGAGAGAGAAGAGAGAGAGAGAGAGAGTCATTTTATTAGTCATTTTATCACGCATCCAAACGTATTGGACAGATTTACTTGAAATATGACTGAGAGAGAGAGAGAGAGAGAGAGAGAGAGAGAGAGAGAGAGAGAGAGAGAGAGAGAGAAAAAAAATAAAACAATGTGTATTCTAATCGAAATGAATACATACGCACAAACATACACGACCATTAAAGTGATCGGTAGCACACTGGCTTACCAAGAGGGAGGTCCCAAGTTCGGTTTGGATAACTGATAAGCATAATCTTAAAAAAATAAAAAAAAAAACATTAGGTAACGTTGACCTAAGTAGTGAATTAGGTGGTCAGACGACTGAAGTGGCTGTAAACAAAGTTAAGGTTGGAGAAGTAAGTTATACCAGCAACTTATTGCAAAAGAATTCTAAGATACAAAAATAAGGGGGGGGTTGCTGTTTTAATAATACCATAATCCCTTGTCATAGTGACGATGCTAATGACACCGGGCTATCATTTGCTCTGATGCCGTTCTTATCTGAGTGAAACCAGACTATGTAAACTATGTAAAGTATGTTTTGTGTCTTCTAAGCTTCCTTTTGCTTTGTTTATAGACCAGAATAAAATATATGGGTGAATGTAAGATATGATCAAAGAATGAAAAATGTTTCGCCAGCTACCTGCTCTCAAAAGCCTGCCTACATTTGAAAATCAGTCTAAACACGTTTGTTGAAGTGCAATTGCTAAGTTAAAACGGCAAATCTGCATAACAGAGAGAGAGAGAAGAGAGAAACAGAGAGAGAGAGAGAGAGAGAGAGAGAGAAACACACATACATGTACGTTCGATAAAACTGTAATTTTCTGTAATTTTTTATTCTACCCTCTAAACATTCATTCCTTCCATCAATCAGATAGTCTGAATTACACATCCTCACCGTCTCATCAGTCTATCTCCTTCCACCCTCTCCTTTTTAGGAAAACGCTTAACATAAACGTTCGGTCACCCTCTTAACCTTTTCCTTATCTACATTGCGCATTCTTCCGACACCCACTTCTTTTACATGCTGCACAGAAACATTCATGCGGCTACTCTTCTTTCTGTATTTCCCTTTACCTCCTGTTTCTTCCTTTTAATGAACACCATATCCTTTGCAATCTTGAATTTCAAGTCGATGGCCCGCTGTGGTGGGCTTGTTCACATGAATAGGTTCATCTTCTGAATAATAATAATCACATGATACTTGCACAATTTGCGATCCCGCTCATTTAACGTAAAAGGCTTTGCCAAAGGTTTAGGAAGGTATATAACAATTTACCTGTCACATTTTTATATTTTCAACAATGTAGTCACATATGACATATTAATATAAAATTCACTTTTCCTTTTGAACAACTGACACGCAATGGGAGCATGTAAGTTCACCTACTCTGACCAAAATTCGAACTGGGTGACAAAGACTTACTGAACTTAACCACCAAGACAAAGTAAGGAGCAATTGGTAGAAAGTTCAGAATACATAATAAATTATTTATTATATCATAAACACAGACGTCATATGGCGAGAATAACGTCAAGATTCTTACTGGACACGATCAAAAAAAAAAATCAAGTGGCACCGTGGCACTGCATAAAGGAAACACATGATCGTTGGACAGATAAAACAATCTACCAGAACTGAAAGAGATAACTGAAAGAAATAATGGCCAGCAATTTACGAAGACAAGAACATTACCAATCTTTTATTTTCATTCAGAAGACAATAAACAAAACTTGAATTACCAGCAATAACACGGAAAAGCTTTCCGGCAAACGGTGCAAATGAAGCCGTAAACGCTGTCATACAGCTGAAGAGGATCCTGTAAAGATGCACTAAACATTGCCATTAAATTCTATCGCTTTTGGAATCTGATATTTTCTC
>NC_089799.1:9968374-9970874 GCF_040412425.1 Macrobrachium rosenbergii
TAAGCCCTGCACTACCATCCTCCTTTTGAAAATTAAAAGGGAAAAAAAGGCACAATATCTTATTCACAGGAAATGGGGCTGCTAGTGGGTTCATCCTAGTCAACAGAAAACACACAAAACGAGCCAAAGAAAGGATAGCGATATTTCATAAGCAGAGGATAAAAAGATTAAGATGGTTATAAGCCCTGCACTACCATCCCCCTTTTGAAAATTAGAAGAAGAAAAAAAGACAAACTGATAGCCCCCCAATCGCTTTTCATTCACTGCAATATTCAACAAAAGAGCCTTTCCAGTTCAACGAGCCTGGAAGGGGCGTCAGGAAAATGCCATGACGTCTAGTATGTGCCTAATGACACGAGGCATTTGCATCTGAATAGGAACGGGGAAGATAAAATGAAGATAAATAGAGGAAGAAGAAGAAGAAGAGGAGGAGGAAGAAGAAGGCCCGGAGAAGAAATGAGTGAGGAAAAGAAGAGGGGGGCCTGGAGAAGAAGAAGAAAAACAAGAAAGAGAAAGATAAAAGAAATGAACGAGAAAAAGAAGATAGAGCCTAGAGAAGAAGAAGCAGAAGAAGAAATACATGAAGAAGAAGAGAGAGGAAAAAGAAATGAATGAGAAGAAGAAGAAGAAGAAGAAGAAGAAGAAGAAGAACGAGGATAAAAGAAATGAATGAGAAAAAGAAGAGGGGGTGGGGGTGCCACCCCCCCCCCTCCTGTTCTGGAGTAGAGTAGTACAACGCCTCCGAGGTTATCCAAAGGTCCATTCATAAGGCTAAGCTAATATACAAATATGACAGTGATTCATCCGTGTTGTGACAATAGCAGTGAAACAACAACACCGTTCGGTCGAGTTTCGTGGGTCGAATGGCCAACTTATAATACGGCTTGTCTTGGTCTCTCAGTGTTCTCTGATGATTAATCGTCCTATCTTAATCCCTTAATTTGAAACCGGTTTCCTTTTTAAGCTCGGGCCGTTCGAAAAGTAGTCAAGTCCGGTTTAGGAAAAAAAAAAAAATGAATAATTTAAAAAAAAAATTAAAGAAAAAAAAAAGTTTTTTGAAAATGATGTTGTCTGTCCGATCACAAAAATCGGGTTAATTGTCTGTGCTTTTAATATAGCTGTAAACAGAAAAAGGGACAAAATAATCTTCACAACTCACCCAAATGCTGTTCATATGAAAAGAACCAAATATCTCCATATACTGTACTTATGCAAGTGCCCTTGGACTGTGTCTACATAAAGCACAAATTCGGCTTTTACATAACAGTTTAACCTGGCACTATTCCCATTTGACATGGGAAAATCACTTACAGATTTTATGTAACAACTTTAAAGTTAACTGACTGCATTTTCAGGCGGCTTGAAGGAAATTCTTTAAAAATTACTAGCCTTTCTTGCATTTGTAAAACATTTCTAAGTGCGCTGAGTGCTAAAAATTTGTACGTTTTAAGAACTGGAAAATTCGGGATAATATTCTAATTAAACTATTCCTTCATGTTCTTAAAAACAAACAATTTCAGTACCCCTAAAAATAAAAAAATAAATAACAGTGGTCAACATGAAAAATACAAAAATCCGAATTATCATAATAATAAAAAACGAACTAGGGGCTGGGTGTATATTTTAGGTAAAATCGCCCTAGTCAGGAAATCTGTGATGATGACTGGGCACCCGTTGCTGAGTATTTGTTTTCTCAAGCAGATCACAGTTCAACGCACACGAGCGCGCGCGCACAGAGACACAATTATTCAAGCTTTCAGAAAACCCGCAGCAGCTGAGTAAGCTTGCGGGCTACTGCGCCAATGACTCGTGATGTATATGCATATCGAAAGAAGCATCATAAAGCTCGGCCATTATTATCTCCGTGTTTTCTTTAGGATCGAACATATTGCTGACACTGCCTTCATGACTCAGCAAAAAAAAAGGAAAAAAAAAAAGAAAAGCATGAAGGGAGGACCACGATAGAACGACAGACTGGGGGAGGTTCATTCATATGTATTACGAAGGTCGAATGGACGGCTACGCTAATGATAATAAATGGAAAATATCAGCTGTTTTTCATTCAAAGTTGCCCGTTTGATTGCGAATGATTTAATGTTCTCATCGGATCACTTAGTCTTCTCTGAAAGGTGTGTGTGTGTGTATACATAAACATTTATGTGCGTACTAACTTATATGTGTATATATATATATATATATATATATATATATATATAAAAAAAGGTGTGTTATGTACATAAACATTTATGTGCGTATTAACTTATATGCTTATATATCTGAGAAAGTAAGTATACCTTAGTTTTACCAGACCACTGAGCTGATTAACAGCTCTCCTAGGGCTGCCCCGAAGGATTAGACTTATTTTACGTGGCAAAGAACCAATTGGTTACTTAGCAACGGGACCTACAGCCAATACTGTGCGAATCCGGAACCACATTATAGCGAGAAATGAATTTCTATCACCAGAAATAAAAGATTCTCCTAATTCTTCATTAGCCGG